>NC_142928.1:196700747-196715747 GCF_046866305.1 Octopus bimaculoides
AATAAAGGCATTTTATTATAAAATTGCCTGGCAATGACGGGATACTCAACTAGTCGTGCAACAATATATACTAAACATTATCTGTATATTGAACTGTGCTGAAACATACAGTTACAAATATACCGTAAACTGAAATATGCAGACATCGTCTATATACCATACTGTGAAATATGTACTAACATTATCTATCAAACGGTTCTATCATTATCTATTATTATTCGATTCCCTAACGTATGGTGCAGTTGTTTTTGCACCAAACTGCTCCATATTGTTCAATCTAAGTGGTTCTATAATTTCGTAAAAGTACCACATTGAATAAAGAACTGTCTGCTGTTATATATTATCTAACATGACATCATGTCTTCATGTTTGTTTTTAAAAGGCTAACCGTTATTCTGTAAACAATAGAAGATTTGAAGGCTTAGCTAATGACATTATCACTTGAGATAATCTACAGCAATATTTACAAGGAAACTATCTTTACGGGACACATGATTTCCCCGGAGTATTCGACCCTGCCAGTACATTCGGTGATATCATTCAGGTTTATATAACACATAGCAACAGATTTCATGGCGTTGTTTTTTTAAAGTAGGATAATGGCGGTTAGTTTTTGATCTTGATTTTCTTTGTGTCTTTCGTTTTGGAAGGGTGGGCGGACAGAGAAGACTCTCGAGAAGGAGATGAAGGCAGCAGCGGCTTCTATACAAACAGCTTCCATGCGTGACTTCTTTATAGAGAAATTTTAAATTTTTGGCAGCTCTTTTCCAATTAGAAATGCTTCTTTGACAAAACATTGATGTCAATCGACAAATTATTGCTTTCCTTACCACGGCTACGACTACAACAAGCCAGGAATTTATCTAATATTTAATGTTTTTTTTATATTTTTTCGTTTTTGTCGCACAAATATTATATTTTTAATATGGAAAATTTGAAAACTGTATTTGTATAAGGCTGTCGGTTTTGATTGGTTTAGAAAATGTTCTGTTTGATATATATTTTTACACACATACATACGTACATACATGCATATATATATATATATATATATATATATATATATATATTTACATATATACATACATACATACATATATATATATATATATATATATATATATATATATATATATATATATATATATATATATATATATATATATATATATATATATATATATATATATATATATATATATATCCTCTTAAGAATCGCTCATCATCCGTTCAATATGTTTTTATCAAGTGTTGGTCGTATATATTATTGATCAAGGCAATCTTTACGAGGGAAATTCCCAACACTAACCTACCAATATGGCGGTTTAAACGCTGTTTGTCCAATAAACTGGATCTGACTATGAAATAGCATCCATCCACACAGAGAGCCATCACTGCCTGCAGCCATTAACGCACACTTCTACCCATACACGTCACCACTCATACACACTACCATCCACCCATATCATCCACCCACCCACTGCAATCTGAATCCTCTTCTCTTTGATTGTTTTGGAGGAAGATTTTCGAAGGCGAATCTTGCTGAGAGAGAAATTCAAAATGGCGACGATCGGTGGGAGAATGATTTGGTGTGGAAGTTAGTTAACTGTGGAAGTAGAACGAAATATGGGCGTCGAGAGGAAGGGAGACGAACATGTCAGGACTACCAGGAAAGAGATGGTATTTGATTAATCCGTTCTGAATGACCAGAAGTTACAATAAACATTGTATGTGTACTATAAACACTACAGCTGTACTACAAACATTTTAGTTGTACTATAGATATTGTAGTCGTACTACAAATAGTGCACACAAGTATCATATGTACTGTAGCTCAACTATAAGCACTGCACTTAGCAAGTATAATCAAAGTTATCGATACAGTGTATAAACGCAATATCACTAGCAGAATGATTATATTTCTTCTTGGGTGTGGACAATAAAAAAAAAAATCGTTGAATCCAAATCATATTCTTCAGTGCAGAAAATCTAACCACAAGCCAAAACAATACGATAAAAAAAACCTTTTTTTTTGTGTGTGTGTGGGAAATGAAATAAGATTCATATCTTTATTGGTGTAAAAGAACAGAATAAGTCCATCAATTGGTTGATGAAAAAATTCCTTTGGGCTGAACTTTATCGATAACAGACTTTTTTTTTGTTTACTTTTGGAAGTAATTACGTCAACAAAATTCTTTTTTAAACTCTATAAAATCGTTGTCAGAGAAAGTAAATTTAATTCGAAATCTCACAGCAACAGAAGTTACATAAGATAAAAAGAAATGGAGAAGTTTATGAGTTTTATTTGACTACAAGATTAAAACTATAGCTAAGACTAACATCAGCTGTAATGATTGCTTTGGAAGATGTCGGTGATCCGTGGCAGATAAGAGATCAGTATAATCTGAAGAATAATTGTGTTAGAGCGAGATTTGTAGGAATATGTTGTTACATAAGGTACATTTGGTACAGTAACAGTTCATTGATGAAAGTAAATGAAGAAATAACTGGATGAGTAATAGCCCGAAACATCATCTGATGATTGTGATTGCGTAAATGTTTGCGAAAGAATTAGCTCAACAAAACATGGGGTATACAACAATATCTGGCTGAAATGTTGTCATGGCATCTATGAAATAAGAAAAAAAAGAAGAAAACAACACGGAAGGCAACATATTTAATAACAAATATATCAGGTTACCCAAGATCTGGGAATCCAAATCGAAAGAAGGCCGACCATGAATATACCAAACAGCTCCACTCAAACAGCTCCACTCAAACAGCTCCACTCAAACAGCTCAACTTAAACAGCTCCACTCAAACAGCTCCACTCAAACAGCTCCACTCAAACAGTTCCACTCTCTCATTGCTGCGTCTTATACAACTCTCTGACTCAAACTCTTTATAGTAGAGTGTCAACATTAACTCTATCCCACGTATCATACTCTCTGAACATAGAGACCCTGGAAGCCCCTGGAAGCCCCTGGAAGCCCCTGGAAGCCCCTTTTCGATTCCTCTTAAAATACATGGCTTCCACGCTGAAACCGCCGCTCCAAAGTCGAATACATAAAGTTGTTGAACACTAACACATAATACTTGAGTTCAAATCTACTCTACCACCACCACGACCACCACCGCCAACAGCTAAACTCATAACCTCTGGATTTTAAATGATTCACTGCTGCCATGTTGTTCCAGATACGCGAGATCTGTTGATTGATAAATAATCTCCCCATTGCACCTTCATAGCAAAACCCATCCCTCGACCCAAATTACATTCACGCATCCATCGCAAACGGATGCAGCTTCTTAGTGTTGTCTTCTTTTTCTTTCTATTACTCTCTTTAAGTCCTCTCCTTCAAACAGTCCTGCGTCGAAACCGAGACAGGAGCGACTATCATGTTGTATTGCAGTTCAGTTCAGCTTTCTCTCTAAGTTGAATAACAGGGAATGTTATCTGCCGTGGTTTGGTGTCTTATCCAGGAGACATTGTACATATTTCTAATGCTATTATTGGTCCGAGTATGCTTGAAGCACGTTCGAATTGAAGAAACAAGCTACTCGCTGCGCTTCGTCACGGAGAATATATCTCGCTTGTTAACAAAATGGTGTGTATACAACTAGATCAGCTCACAGCGCCACCTACCTAGACTGTGAGATGTTAACATTTCGGAGGACCTGTCTCCACAGTGTAGGTAGGTGGCGCTGCGAGCTGACCTAAGTGTGTACACACCATTTGTCAACAAGTGAGATATATTCTCCGTGACAAAACGCAGTGAGTAGCTTCATCCCCAGTTCGAACGTGACTCAAGCATTTTCGGGCTAATAATAACATTGCAATTTCATTGATCACTGCATAGTGCTCCCGCTCTGTAATTGTACATGTTTATTTGTTTATTGAACCATGGCCCGGAAACCCATATATGACCATTGCTACTTATTGACACGCACACCACGTACTTGAGAATATTTTACGTTTTATGTATTCTCTTCCTTCCTCAAAGTCCAACTCTTGATCTCATCGTGGTGGGAAGGTTAAACGAGTGAGTGCCAGAGCTATGCCGTCGAGGATTTCGAGTCCCTGGTAGGGCCACGCAAGGCGGACAGGTCTGACACCGGTAGTGCTAGGGTCGCAACTTGGCTGACTGAAGAGCAATGATGAATTCAAAGCGGCACCTGTTCCGGAACCCGGCGGCTTCCTAGTTAAGTTGGATCGCATCTGCGGCGAGAAGACGTAAAATGAGGACGACATTCCACAGGTCGTGTATAATGAAAGCAGCGGCTTCTACTTATACAGACGGGAACTGTGTTTCGCGGACTCTGATCGTCCTTCTGATGAGGAGACTGCGGTGGTTTAGTCACGCGTTGCGGTACCCCCATGACGAACTCGTCCGGAAGGTGATGGCACCAGATCCTCCTCCAGGTTAGCGTAGGCAGAGAGGGGATCAGCTGAAGACATGACTCATGACAGTCAAAGCGGACATGGAGCCCGCTTCCGGCACTCCGAGTCTGCCGGTAGTCGCTGGAACCGGGAATGGCTTCAACACGCTACAGAATCGGCCGCCGTCAGACGCGCATGAACCGCTTGACCCGTGATGCGGTGAACTCAACAGGAGCCAGCTTAAACCCACCCGGGTAGATGCCGTTGCAAGACAAGAAGAAGTATTCTCTCCCCAGCAAACAGTGTCAAACATCACTCTTAAATCGGATTATATGGAATAATGTCAGTGCGTCGGACAAAATGCTCACCCTGCTTTTTACGTTTTAACTTCAAATTTAGCCAGTCGATTTCGCCTTTCATCCTTTCGCGGTCTATAAAACAAAGTACCGGTAAAGTACTCGGGGAGATGTAATCAACTTGCCCACACCCTTCCCCTAAAATTGCTGGTCTGGTGCCGAAATCAGAACACCCCCCCCCCCCCGTAAATAGATCTAGCGTGCATGGAACAACATGGCAGCAGTGTACGATTTGAAATCCTGAGGCAACAAGTTTAGCTGTTGGTGGTGGTGGTCGTGGTGGGATGTCTGAGGAAATAATCCCATTGTAAACATCCAAGAATCCTTATGAGAAAGTTAGTTGCTTATCATGGCCCTAATATTTAATATAATTATGGCAGCAGAGGGATGTCTCTTGAAATCCAGCCGATGTGTAACTCCGTAGTCAGACTGCAACACGAAATTATCAATGAAGTGAACAACAGATTCGGCCATATTGCTAAATAATCTCCTGATACAAACAGAGCTTGTGTAAAACCAACAACACAGGCGGAAGGGTGGAGGGGGGAATGTTGTAAACAGGCGCGGAGAGGGAGTCGTTAGGGAGAGAGAGAGAGAGAGAGAGAGAGAGAGAGAGAGAGAGAGAGAGAGAGAGAGAGAGAGAAAGCACCAACACTAACTTTCAACTTGGTAATAATCATATACAAGAAAACTAATTGTATATAATTAAAAATAATGATATACAATGAAAATTTAAATATAGATTACTGCCTCTCAGCGACATTTATATTGATTTTATATCGACACAAGACCCGAAATGATTAAGAAAGGATGTAGTCGATTAAATTGACCACACCGCTTGACCAGTAATTATTTCTGGAATTTGATGTCAGAAAGTGAAATATCTACTTAATCCAACACCACCACCACACTCTGCCAGCCACCGCCCTTGGCCAATAAACTTATTTTCTTGTTACATTTAATATTTAAGACGTGTAAAGCAGTGAGCTGGAAGAATCGTCAGCGCGCCAGATGAAATGCTTTGCGACATCTCTTCCGATTTTACGACTTTGCCTTTAATCCTTTCGGGATCGATAAAATAAGTAGCAGTTAAACACTGGGGTCGATATAATCGACTTACCTGTCCCCAGAAACTGCTGGCCTTGTGCCATAATTTGAAGCCGATACTTAAGACGTGTCCCGGGTCAACACCGCCAGTTGGACCTCGGGTGGCTTCAGTGGTTTCTGGTACAAATATTTGAGCCAGGTTTCTTCTTTCAGGATAACTTATTCCTTCCTTCCTTCCATCAGATTGGGCGACGGGTGGGATCCTGGACAGGGTGATGGACGCCGCCTTCCACCCATGACTAGTCCATTAAAAAAAACTCCCACGCAACACGTTAAAGGTTTGTTGCTGCAACAGCAGACTGCAACTGCAACATATGCAGTAATAGTATGTTTCCCTGTCGCTAAGATGAACAACCGCCCCCTTCTCCCGCCACCACCTCCCATAAGCCCCGTCTAAAACCAACGGAAATCCACTAAAATCCACCAGATTTAGACAATAAGTGACAATTAAGGGCCACAAAATGATTAAGACATATTTTCAGATTCTCTGAAATTTTTCTAGTAAGGTGTTTAAACAAGGTACTCGCTAAGGTTTACATAGCTTAGGGCCTCATCCCGTCTAATACTACAGCACCACCCTAACAACAACATCTATTCCACTCGGTCTAGACACATCTGCAACACACCACAACATCATCATTGCACCATCTTTAAAAGCCGCTGTTCCTCCTACTCTGTCCAGACAAACAGTAAAGCACACCCACACACAAACGCGCGCACATGCATGCACAAACCTACACACACATAAGTGTGGGCCGTATCAACAACATCGTTAGAGCCACCCACTCAACAATGACAAGAGAACAACATTTACCGCAATGCGATCCACCAACCTCTGTCCGCCTCCGCTCAATTCAACACCAAAGTCTTCAGGTACGTCGATACAATCAACCAGCGACAGAGCTTCTACATCCGTCGTTCCCAACCGCTGTTCATATGACCCTTCGGGGAGGGAAAGAGGAGGCGTTATGCGATGTCAAAATCTACCCCCCGCCATAAACTGGTCATACTTCTACAATACACAAAATAGCTTATCAATTTAAGGCAGGGGGGGCTGGTAGGAATGTTAGCACGCCGGGCGAAATGCTTAGCGATATTTCGTCTGTCTTTACGTTCTGAGTTCAAATTACGCCGAGGTCGACACTTCCTTGCGAGGTCGATAAATTAAGTACTAGTTGCATACTGGCGTCAATCTAATCGACTTGCCCCCTCCCCCAAAATTTCTGGCCTTGTGTCTAGAGTAGAAAAGAATATTTTATCAATTTTTTTACAGTTTCTTTTCTTTTACTTGTTTCAGTCACTTGACTAGGTCATGCTGGGGCACCGCCTTTAGTCGAGCAAATCGACCCCAGGACTTATTCTTTGTAAACCTAGTACTTATTCTATCGGTCCCATACCGAACCGCTGAGTTACGGGGCCGTAAACACGCCAGAATCGGTTGTCAAGCGATGTTGGTGGGGGGAAAATACAGACACAAACATACACACACACACACACACACACACATACATACATACATACATACATACATATATATATATATATATATATATATATATATATATATATATATATATATATATATATATACGATGGGCTTCTTTTAGTTTCCGTCTACCAAATCCACTCACAAGGTTTTGGTCGGCCCGAGGCTATAGGAGAAAGCACTTGCCCAGGGTGCCACGCAGTGGGACTGGATCCGGAACCATGTGGTTGGTAAGCAAGTTACTTACCACACAGCCACTCCTGCGCCTTCTAATAATATGATGTGCTTTTTGAAACATCGAATGGCCCATTCAAAAATAATTGGTTGAGAGCCTCGGTTCTAGGTGGTCGTTTGAGCTGCTAGAAATACAAGCCAAATCTACCCAACTTAGCCCTATTAAAAAAGGAGGAATTAGATAATGTCTGAAAGAGAAAAAGAGAAGAGGGTCGTAGCTAGAATATACCAGACCATGGTTCTGCTGGAAAAGGCTTTGACAGGAATCGAAACAACAACACATATTAAATATGGCGACAACGACAATAATCTGTTATCTTTCGCCATTCGATGTTTAATAAAGCACATTATAATCTGTTATCTTGCGGCGTTTTTAGTCAAATCAATTCACCCAGCACTTATTCTTTTTTAAGCTTTGTACATCCGTGAGACAGCTGACGATGGAGATATGTTGGATTGTTGGTATGGCTGTTATTGTATGGGCGGAATAGTTTTATAAGACATCCATTATACACACACACACACACACACACACACACACACACACACACACACACATACATACATATATATATATATATATATATATATATATATATATATATGTAGCCGCCATGGTTGACCGCTAGTTCCAAAAGCTTTTTTTTATTCTCTCTCTGTATATTTTCTCTTATTCCTTTCTGTTGAAGAGCGTAGGCTCGAAACGTAAAAGACTTTCTCACCTTCCCGAGCGTCAAACTAATACACCTGCTTGTTGTTTCTACACCTGTCTTCGTCTTTTGTTTTTCTGTAAATTTCAACTATATACATTAATGTAAATATTATCACACACAACATGGACAAAAATGTCTTCTTAAGAAAATACATATTCAAATAAGTAAACCATAATACTCTCTCCCCCTCTCTCTCTCACTCACTCTCTTTCTCATTCTCCCCCCCCCCCTCTCTCTCTCTTAAAGTACGATAAATGGTAACAATTTATGAGTAGAAATGTTGTTTAGCCCCAAGTGAACTTAACCGAGCCCACATAGTGTATCTAGGACTACATTGACGATTGTGTAATTCCTTTTGTCGGGTGGTAGCGCCTGATTTGAGGTAGTTGTGGCTGCTATTTCGAGGAGATACAGCGACTGCATAGAGGAGCCAATTCAGATTGTGTTGTGATGCAACAGGAAGACGGATCAGCTTGGGGTTAAACATCAACGACTGTGGGGAAGTCGGATTATTGTTGTTGTTGTTGTTGAGTGAGGTGGAGGTAGTAGTGGCGGCGGCGGCGGCGGTGGTGGTGGTGGTGGTGGTGGTGGTGACGGTCAGAGTGATAGTCGTTATGGTGGTGGTGCTGTGGTGTTGGTAGAAGTGCAGGTGACTATCGTTCGTCATAAACGTGGCTGTGGTGTTGTTGTTCCTGCTGTTATTGTTGTTGCTGTTGCTGTAGTTGTTGTTGTTGTTGTTGTTGTTGTTGTTGGTGGTGGTGGTGGTGGTGGTGGTGGCGGCGGCGGTGGTGGTGATGTAAGGATCACTGCTACTTTTGCTCTCCCATTCTGAGTTGCCAAGATTTGTCTGCGGCGGTTAATAAGGGTGGGGTGGGGTGAACGTTAGACCCAACATGGCTGACACGATGCAGTGAGATGGGGAGCGGGAGTGACACGTGACCAGTTGCTGAGAACTGAATTGTCGTTTAGTTCTGAAGCGTAAGGGAAGTGGTTCCGAGAGATTCTCAGGAATAGCGACGCCAAAACTTTAAAAACAATGTCGAGATTTGCGGTTGAGTTGATGTTAGAGGTGGGGGATGGGAGATGCTTATGGGTGATAACTCGGTGCTGGTTTTTGTTGTTGAAGGAAAGAACGTTGATAGAAACCCATTAGAGAACGTCCTTCAAAGAATCAAGGTAGATTTAATGTCAGGTATTTAGACTGTGCGGATCGTGGGTCGGGCACAGAAAATGGAAGACGAACGAAAGGTGGTGTTATTTGTGCAGGGGTTGGCGTTTTTGAAAGTGACGGTAAATAGGTCGTTTATATTGAGGAGGAAGAATATTGGAGAGAAAGCCGAACCCAGGGTCACACCACGGTTGAAAGAGTGTGGGTCTACACTCTGAGATGAAACAATCAATCCATCAGACGTGAGACGAGCCTTTTGACAGCAAGTTTTATCTCATTTGTAGCTTAGAGACGGTCGAAGGTTTTTGTTAATGTCAGGTTCAACATTACAAATTTCAATAAGATCCCACTTTGTGAGCACTACAACACTCGTTCAGTACAGAAAATATTCCACCAACACAGTCCAAATGATGTTAGTATCAAGTTCATACTTCACCCAAGGCTTGGACTCAGGATCATCGTCCTTTACAAACATTGAGCTCTCATCATATAACAAAATTGCGACGCAGCCTTTTCTTCCTCCACCGGTTTGCTTTATTCGACAATATCGCAAAAAGAATAGATAAAAAAAGACGACACAATATTTAAACAATACCTGCACAAATTCCTCCAAGAAATCCCAGACAACTCTCTACTCTTACGTGGCATCAAGTGAATAAGATATGACTTGACTTAAAATGTTTCATCAGATGGCGACATGAAGTTAGACATGGCTTAGGTCAATATTGGCAGAAATATGTGCACAGTCCCCTCTGTTTTTAATTGTTTAAATTCTTCCTCTGAGGAAGGAACCGGTTTCTAACAACGATAAAAAGCTCCGTCGTTAGAATGTGTATAACAAAAACTTTGTCACAATTTAAACTTGAGAAAAGTCTTGCATATCTTTACTGTTCCATTTAAAGATTGCATTTGCAATGTGCGGCTTAGTTGGTTGTTTTCCTTTTCTAGAAACCCTGGCTTACCCAGCTCATCACTTAGGCATTTATTCACAAGACCAAACGCATCAGTTATTATTCGTATAAACGTGAATTTATAGTCTGGATGTAGGAGCCGGCGGTTTCCAAGCCTTTATCCGTAGTTATCCAATTTCGCTTTGATTATTCAGAGAGATGTGCACATCAGCAGGGCTGCTGACCTCTATGGCGGTATATACTTTTTCTTGTCCCAAAGAACAATATCCGATCGTTTGACATGTTTTGCTTTGTGTATGCATGTATGTATGTATGTATGTATGTATGTAGGTATACTCTCTCTTTTTGAATTTAGAGTAAATGTTGGTCGGTCACCAACTTGGAAACAAGGTTGTGAAGGAAAGTCTCTTGATTTCGCCGTCATCCTGTAAATCTTAAGAAGGTCTGACAGATTCTTATTGTCCCAGATATTGCGATCATTAGTAGTGTAGGAATTAAGGACTTGTATTCTCTCCCTAAGACTCCAATTTCATCCATGCTTTGCTCCATACGAGTTGGTATGTTTCCTGTTCCTCAACTAATAACGGGCATGAAGCTGAAAGTGTATCTTGACCACTGGATTTGCGAACTCTTTATCAATGGTCCATAGATGTCCTCTTTCTCTTGTAGTTTTCTAACCACATTTGTATCCAGAGGACAGCTTATTTCCAGAACAAAACATATCCGTGTGTATAAGCATGTATGCTCGAGGCGCGTGGCTTAGTGGTTAGGGCACTCGGCTCACGATCGTAAGGTCGTGAGTTCGATTCCCGGCGACGCGTTGTGTCCTTGAGCAAGACACCTTATTTCACGTTGCTCCAGTCCACTCAGCTGGCAAAAATGAGTAGTACCTGTATTTCAAAGGGCCGGCCTTGTCACACACTGTGTCACGCTGAATCTCCCTGAGAACTACGTTAAGGGTACACGTGTCTGTGGAGTGCTCAGCCACTTGCACGTTAATTTCATGAGCAAGCTGTTCCGTTGATCGGATCAGCTGGGACCCTCCTCGTCGTAACCGACGGAGTGCTCCTCCTTATGCTCGAGCTGGTAACAGAGTTTCCCGGATTAGTTACGTTTCATAAAAAATAGCCTATTTACATGAGTTTCAACATCGTCTCCTTCGGAATAATCACCTTGCACAGCAATACACCAGTCCCAGCGTTCCTACCACTTTTGGAATGCGGCCTGGATGTAGTTTTCCGTAAGCGAGTCGAGGGAGCACCTTCTGCAATTCGCTCTGGATATCGACCACGGTGTTAAAACGGTAACCTTTGAGCTGTATTTTCATCTCGGAGAAGAGATAGAAGTCTTCAGGTGCTAAATATGGTAAACAGGGCGGCTACGGAAGCTGCGAGTGAGGAGAGTCATTGTCGTCGTGAAGAATTCAATTCTTTGCGCTCCACAGATCCGGTCGCTTTCACCGAATATCCTCCCTCAAACGCTTCAAAACGTCGTAGTAGAACTCTCGATTGACAGTCTGACTCGGGGGGGGGGGTCGAACTCTCGATGCACAATACCACACTTGGGATGCGAGTGACGCTTGTGGCAGGTCTTCCAACTCACTTATCATCTTCCAGGGGCGTTCTTCTGCTTTTGAAGCGCCCGTGCCACTCGAAACATTGCGTACCGTCCAATGTCTTTATAGCAGAATTTCCCAAATTTCACGTAGAATTTCACGTTAGCTCTTTGTTCCTGTCCATGGCAGCATGTACGTGATCACAAAAACACAAACGTCACAACTTGCAAAGTATACGCAGCGATGTCACTCAACACACTGCTAGCTCAACACACTGCTAGCTCAACACACTGCTAGCTCAACACACTGCTAGCTCAACACACTGCTAGCTCAACACACTGCACAGGCAACCGTGTGTGCTGCCATCAGTTGGCGTGCTACGGAACTAGTCCGGGAAACCTTTTGATACCAGTCAGTCAGTATGTATGTATGTATGTATGTATGTATGTATGTATGTATGCATGCGTGTATGTATGTATATCATTATTCAGTTTATTTCAAAATTTCTTGCCAATAGAGAAAGAACCGGTTTCTAACCTTAGATCCAAGGCACCTTATTTGGAATTTCAACATCAACAACAAGGTATTTTTGTATGTATGTATGTATGTATGTATGTATGTATGTATGTATGTATATATTTATGTAATACAATCATACAGACACATTTATGTGCACTCACAATATATTATATATATATATATATATATATATATATATATATATATATATATATTATATATATATATATATATATATATATATATATATATATATTATATATATAATATATATTTATGTGAAATATAGTTATATATGTATTACTCATGTGTATTCATATGTATGTATATATATATATATATATATATATATATATATGTGTGTGTGTGTGTGTGTGTGTGTGTGTGTGTGTGTGTGTATGTGTACTGTGGCGGCGCAATGGCCCAGTGGTTAAGGCAGCGGACTCACGGTCGTAGGATCGCGGTTTCGATTCCCAGACCGGGTGTTGTGAGTGTTTATTGAGTGAAAACACCTAAAGCTCCTCGAGGCTCCGGCAGGGGATGGTGGCGAACCCTGCTGTACTCTTCCACCACAGTTTTCTCTCACTCTTTCTTCCTGTTTCTGTTGTGCCTGTATTTCAAAGGGCCAGCCTTGTCACACTCTGTGTCACGCTGAATCTCCCCGAGAACTACGTTAAGGGTACAC
Source organism: Octopus bimaculoides (assembly GCF_046866305.1). NCBI lineage: Eukaryota > Metazoa > Mollusca > Cephalopoda > Octopoda > Octopodidae > Octopus > Octopus bimaculoides. The sequence continues at coordinate 196,713,863 of NC_142928.1, forward strand.
GTGTCTGTGGAGTGCTCAGCCACTTGCACATTAAAAGTAATATATATATATATATATATATATATATATATATATATATATATATAAAACTTAGATATGTTTCGATCAAAGATTGGTCCAGGCTATGTCTAACTTAATAGCACCACCTGATAGGATTATCTAAATCCTTTTTAAGTCAAGTTTTCTTGAAACGTGCGTAGCGATGTATTAAATATTTATAAATTCCATCCCAGAATTATCATTATTATTATTACTATTATTATTATTATTATTATTATTATTATTATTATTATTATTATTATTATTATTATTCAGTAGTCTTATTTTTATAACGTGCTTTCACTTCACTACCGAGCGCATCTCTGTGTGCCTTGGGTATGTGCTGTGGTTTGCTGTGATGCTCTTATGGTTATTGTATTGAAAGTGTTTTGCGTAGGATGTGTGCAGTGCCCAGTAGTGCAATTTTCTGTATGTTATATATATATTTGCAAGTCCTGGTGTTTTTGTTATGTATTTGTCTGAATATTTTTTTTATTATTTCTAAGGCACCTACTATGATAGGAATTGTTTCTGTTTTTCGATTCCACGTTCGAGTTACCTCTATTTCCAGGTCTTTGTATTTTGAAAGTTTCTCCATTTCTTTTAGAGAAACGTTGTCATCTGCTGGTATTGATACATCAATTAGAAAGCATTTTTTTCCTTCATGATCTTTGACAACTATATCTGGTCTATTTGCCTTAATCTCTCTATCTGTGTGTATTGGCATATCTCAGAGTATGGTTGCTTTCTCGTTTTCTGTGACATTTTCTGGCGTGTGTTTATACCATCTTTTTCTGTTGTTATTCCATAGTGTTGGCATAGCTTCCAGTGTACATAAGTCCTAGCTCTGTCGTGGCTGTGAATATATTCCTTCTTAGCCAGGACTGGGCAGCCAGAGATAATATGATTTATTGTTTCTTGTCCATCGCCACATATTCTGCAGTTACTTGTTATGCTTCTTTTCATTATATGTTCTTGGTAATTTCTGGTGGGGAGGCTTTGGTCTTGTGCAGCAATTAAAAATCCTTCAGTCTCTGCTTTGAGTCCTGAGCTTCTCAACCATTGCTGGGATTTTTCTCTGTCTATTTCTTATGCATTTAGTTTAGCCCAGTATTTACCATGTAGGGGCTTTTCTTGCCATCGTTTTATCATGGTCCGTTGCTGTTCTAGTTTTAGTTTGGATTTCATTTGTTTTATATCTTCTTCTTCTTCTTCTTCTTCTTCTTCTTCTTCTTCTTCTTCTTCTTCTTCTTCTTCTTCTTCTTCTTCTTCTTCTTCTTCTTCGTATTTGTTAGGTAGTATGATTTCTTGTTTGTATTTGTCAGCTTCCTTAAATACTGAAAACAATTTTTTGTTTTGCTCGTGTTTTGTGGCTATTTGTATTAGTTTTCCTTGCTTCTGAAGTAGGTATTTTTGCAGTCCTATGGTGGTTATTTTATAATAGTAGTCCAGCTGTATAGGACCCCTACCACCTTCTGTACGTTGTATATATAGCTTTTCTATGTCAGAGTTTGGGTGGTGCATCCTAGATCCTGTCATTATTTTTCTTGTTTTCCTGTCTATTTTAGATAGTTCATTTAGTGTCCAGTTAAGGGTATTGTAGATGTAACTTATAACTGGGACGGCTAAAGTGTTAATACCTATTATCTTGTTTTTAGCATTGAGCTCTATTTTCAGTATTGATCTAACTCGTCTATAGTATTCTTTCTTTATTTTCTCTTTCTTTTGTGTGTGTTGTATCCTATCTAGTTCATTGACTCCTAAATATTTGTATGGCTGGCTTTCGTCTAGTTCTCTTATTTCATTGGCTTTATCTAGTGTGATGTTGCTACTCTTAACTAGTTTT
>NC_142928.1:196733247-196743247 GCF_046866305.1 Octopus bimaculoides
TTTTCATCCTTTCGGGGTCTATAAATTAAGTACCAGTTATGCACTGGTGTCAACGTAATCGATTTGACTCCCCCCCACCCACCAAATTTCAGGCCTTGCACCTAAAATAGAAATGGTTATTCAGTTTTATTTCATGATTTCTTGCCAATGAAGAACCGGTTTCTAATCTAGATCCAAGGCTCCTCCATTGGAATTTCATCAACATCAACGGGATATTTTTGTACGTATGTATGCATATGTGTGCAGATCTGTATATTTTGTTTTATGTATGTAGTTTCATGCTTATAGTTGCACATCTATACATGTTCATATATAATTAAATGATAAACTTCTGGAAGTGCTAAACATTTTTGCAGTTTCAGTGATGGATTGGATTTGTAGTCTTCGAATCAGTTTTTTCCTTTCTGGTTTTGAGAGACCTAATTTCTCAAGATTGGTACTTAGGTAGTGTGTTACACATCCCAGGGCCCCAATAATTACACGTATAAACCTGAACTTGTGATCTGGATAGAGTAACTGCAGATTTCTCAATAGTTCAGCATAGGTATTCTCTTTTTCCCTGATCTTCAGCTTTATGTTAACATCCGCTGGGCAGCTAATTTCCACAACTGTGCACAGTTTCTCTTCTCTATCCCAAATCATTATATCAGGTCTGTTGTGCTTACATTTTATTGAGGTCTTCACTGGTACATTCCACCATTATGGCTTCTACCATACTGTGGGTTCTTATCTCTTTGTCCTCAGGGTTATCCTTCCGACGGATCTCATTATACAGTGTCCTAGCTACAACATCATGACATTTTCAGACAACTGCTTGTGAGGGGGGTGATGTCTTCGGTGTTAACTCCACAAAGTCTGCATCAGTTGTCACATTGTGTTGTTTTACATACATACTTACATATGTATGTATGTATGTATGTATGTATGTATGTACTACATACGTATATATGTATCTAGATATCTATGTATGTGTGATCTATAGATGACTTCGTTCTACTGTTAGATAGATAGATAGATAGATAGATAGATAGATAGATAGATAGATAGATAGATAGATAGATAGATAGATAGATAGATAGATAATTTTCACCAACTGAGGCAGAAATTAAAAGATATATAGACTTATAAAGGCCAGTTGAAATGTGTGAGAAAGAAAATACTTAGGGAGACCTAGCATCTGTTATGATGAACAAGTATCGTCTGCTCTCAATGAATTCAATTCCATGGATCGCCTGCTGCAGTCTTTCTTGTGCTCTCTTCATACATTGATACATTCACTCTATTTTAAGCCTGTCCAAATCTTCATTTTATCCACATAATTTTTGGTGTTCATCTTTTAGCGTCTTTCTAAAGCATTTTTCTAATTAAGTGTCCAAAATACCTTAGTTTCCTCTCTTTTTTTCACTGGTTTTTGTTGCTTCATTCTAGGCTTTGTATTCTGTCCCTGATATTTTCAAAATTCTTCTCTATTCCCACATCTCAAAGACTAGTGTTCCATTCGATAAGACTTTCGTTAATATCCATGTTACAACTCCATATTGTAGAATGGACCATATACCACATTTTAATAATTTTGTCTGGTTTCAATATTAATGCTTCTTGATGCCAATAGATATGATATTTTTTTTTTTTCAAATTATTTTCTATCTTTGAGAATCTTTCTTTTGATCACTTCCACATTTACCATTTCCTGATTCCATATATCCTACACATATTATCTTTGGAGTTGGTTCAAAAGGTTTGCCTTCAATTGGAATATTTCGTTTCTGCTCGATGCTCATCACCAATGACTTCTCTTACAAGGATTTGTAGATTGCTCAGCCTGCTAGATCTAGCAGCCAATCACTCTTCTAATGTCGTTAGAAAGGGAAGTGCTTGGGGCAAGTATGCTCTACTATAACTTCGGGCCGACCAAAACCTTCTGAATGGATTTGGGAGACGGAAAACTAAAAACAGCCCGTCGTATGGATGTGTGTGTGTGTGTGTGTGTGTGTGTGTGTATGTGTGTGCGTGCGTGTGTGCGTGTGTGTATACACTTACATATATATATAAACACGTGCGTGCATACATATATATGTACTTACACGCACACATACATACACACAATACACGCATACATAGATCTGTTATCTTTTACTTGTTTCAGACAATGGATTGCGGCCATGCTGGGGCACCATCTTGAAAGTACTTTTTTAAGCCTGGTACCTATTTATATAGGTCTTTTTCCTCGAATTCTCATCTTACGGGGATGTAAACAAAGCAACACCGGTTGTCAAACGCTAGTAGGGAACAAACACAAACGCTAAGACACACACATATATCTATCTATCTATCTAGCTATCTAGATAGCTATATATATATATATATATATATATATATATATATATATATATATATATATATATATATATATATATATATACGACAGGCTTCTTTCGGTTTTCCGTCTACCAAAACCACTCAAAAGGCTTTGGTCGGCCGGGTTTGTAGTAGATAAATGAATTCTCTTTTGGAATAGTGGATGTCGAAGTATATAACTATTCCAAAGCATAATTATTTCATATCCTCTAACTTTATAAAATCCTTAGGACATAACAGTGTTTGTGTGACTCTGTGTGTGTGTGTGTATGTGTGTGTGTGTGTGTGTGTGTGTGTGTGAGCATATCATTGCCCTCTTGCGTCGTTTCACAAACAAATATAGTGATCCCCACCCCTCTAAATATCAACCGTTCCATCAGAACAGTTCTGTAGATACGAACCTAATACGATAACCACTGTCGATGGCGGCAGAGGGAGGATTGTATAAATGACAGGTGTTTAGTGAAATTTCAGTGCTGGGAAAGAAAGCTGTAAGTAATGTCATATAAAAACGCTAAAGTTCACCATGATTGCTTGAAATTCGCCCCATGAATGCCGAAATTCCATGGTAATACATCAATTGATGTGAGTGATAGGATATCCCTGAGTTTAAAACACCTAATATTAGATTCTGGTCATTATTAGCTTACATAAAAATATCGATAAACGATTATGAAGCGATTTATCTCCCCAGTGGAATAAATGGAATCACGCATCAAAAGTCTGTATTTTCTGCTTTACAATTTGTAATCATTCATTATTTGACGGGTGAATAGCTGCACTGGCTTAGGAAGAGGAAACGGAGACCGCGGCAATCACACACTTTTCCCAAGGACATTATTTCGTATAACTGAAGTTGAAAAGCTACAATTTGATAATTGAAACCAATTGCTAAAATCAGTCCAGCGGAAAGCAACATACCTACGTACTCCGACTACACTACCCCCGTCACACTACTACAGATCCACCGGCAGATCATAACATACAAGAAGACACGATAGGGAGCAGTCAAATCTAAACTGTTATCAGGTCGAGACTGGGGGAACACAAATAATCTTTAAAATCAAAATGGATGAGTACACCGAAGCTGGAATTGAAAATAGGTTCTGGGAGGTGAAAGGGTCATCTGTCTTTGGCAAACACTAGGTACAATTCCGAACGCTTGCTGGAAATGTATTCGTCATGCTTAGACCAAAGCCTAACGATATGTTTGATTTAATATTTAAAGGAAACTAATGTCTAGAGTCTTATTAGACGAATGCCTTATGACATGGTAGACTAATGCCTAATGACATATTAAGCTAATGTCTAATAACATGTTTATAACTAGTGTTTAATGTCTCTTGGTAATCTTTTCTATTATAGGCACAAGGCCTGAAATTTTGGGGGTAGGGGACCAGTCCATTACATCAATCCCAGTGCGTAACAGGTACTTAATTTATCGACCCCGAAAGGATAAAAGACAAAGTCGACCTCAGCGGATTTTGAACTCAGAACGTAAAGACAGACGAAATACTGCTAAGCATTTCGCCCGGCGTGCTGACGTTTCTGCCAGTTCGCCGCCATTGTCTCTTGATAATTCTATGAAACTAAATCACTTCACTCTTCGACATGTTTTGTCAGTTTACGAAACTGAGCTGAAATGGACTTCCTGTAACGCATGCGCAACGATATACAGTAACCGGCCAGAGTTAACTGAAGCATACCCACACATATGTGCCTCAGTGAACTTTTTCTTTACAGCTTTCAGAAACAAGCAGCCATGCTGGAGCACCGCCTTCAGTCTAACAAATCGACCCCAGGACTTATTCTTTGTAAGCCTGGTACTTATTCTATCGGTTTTTTTCCCGAACCGCTAAGTTATAGGGACGTAAACACACCAACATCGGTTGTCAAGCGATGGTAGGGATGGGGACAAACACAGACACACAAACACATACATATATATATATATATATATATATATATATATATATATATATATATATATATATATATATATATATAAGGTTGAACAAAGTGAGCAACCTTTTGAACTATGAAGAATTTGTACCGGATTTTTGCAGAGTTTTGAATTTTTTTAAACGTTTTTTTTGGGGGGGGGGATTCTCTGATAATACAGATACAGTTCTTGCCCAAATGCATCAATAAATTAACATTAATGTGTTTTTCCATTTTTCTTACAATCATCTGAAATGGAACTGTCAAAGCGCGATATTCCAGCAATTTTGCTGAAACTGCTCGCGATATCAACGAAACGTTTGGTGAAGAAATGACCAGTGAGTGGTCAGCTCGAAAATGGTTTAAACGATTTCGCAGTGGAGATCTGAGCCTTGAAGATCAAGAGTGTAGTGGACGCCCATCTGTCATCGATGACGGTCAATCAAAGACCGTCATTGAGAAAGATCCATGTAAAACCACTCGAGAACTGGCAAAAGACTTTCAAGTTAGCCAGAAAACTTCCCGCAACCATTTGCATGCAATCGGAAAATAAAAAAAGCTCGACAAATGGGTACCACACGATTTGAATGAAAATCAGAAAATGCGCAGTTGTGAAATTTGCTCGTCGCTTCTTCTCCGTAACCAGACCAATCCATTTCTCAACCGTATTGTGACTTGTGATGAAAAGTGGAGTCTGTACAATAACAAAAAAATGTTCTTCGCAGTGCTTGGACCAAAATGAAGCACCAAACCCTTCAAGAAGCTCTTCAAAAAGAAGGTTATGGTGACTGTTTGGTGGAGTACTGCTGGACTCATCCTCTATAACTTCTTAAAATTTGATAAAACCACTACTGCAGAAACATATTGCCATGAAATTGCCAAAATGAACGAAAAACTGCTACTCCTCCGTCCCAGACTGGTCAACAGAAGATGGCCAATCATTCTTCAAGACAATGCCCTACCACATGTTTCACTAATGACGTTCCTGAAGTTGAGGGAACTTGGTTACGAAGTTCTTCCTCACCCAGCTTATTCCCCAGACCTTTCTCCTACCGACTACCACTTTTTCAAGCACCTTCATAGTTTCCTGCGAGAGAAGGGGTTCAAAAATCAAACCGATGCTGAAAGTGCGTTCAAAGAGTTCATCCGCTCCAGAACTCCAGGTTTTTATGTTACCGGAATAAACAAACTTGTAACTCGCTGGCAAAAATGTGTTGATTATAATGGTAATTACTGTGAGGAATAAAGTTCCGCATTGTTGAAATGTATTGTGATGAATTTCATGTTTCAAAACGTTACTTACATTTTACTCAGCCTGATATATATATATATATATATATATATATATATATATATATATATATATATATATATATATATATATATATATACACATATATAGTATTAATAAAATAGGAGATAGAATGTGTAAAGTCCATTACACATTCTATCTCCTATGTTATTAATACTGTTACCCCAACCGCCACTACGAAGTTCCTGCAATAAATCTACGGATAACAACAAATCTGAAAGGCCCACCATGAACAGTAGCGGCCTCATGACAGTGCCCGGTGAGACACCACTCACTATTTGTATTTCCTTGAAAGTTGGCCACCACTGTCTCACTTCTACCTTTTAAAAAGCCGTGTTGCCACTCTCCAAGTTTTCCAACTGTGCCAAGGTTATGCAGCTTGTGGCATATCATTCCCTGATCGACTTTATCGAAGGCCCTCGCAAAGTCGATGTATATCACATTCATATTTGAATGGTTAAACAGCTGTTTAAACACCCAGCCATGTTAAATTGTTTTTATTATATTCAACAAAAAAGAAACACTAATATATTGTGTGTGTTTGTGTACGTATGTGTGTGAGATAGATAGAGAGAGAGAGAGGGGGGTGGAGAGAGAAAGAACGGAAGGTGTTTGTTGTGAGTTCCACTCAAAATGTTAATATATTATAATAAAAATCCAAGTTGTAAAATGTAAGCGTTGAAGTAGAGAAATTGTGTAGAAATATCTGCTGAATATCTGATTGTTAATGCTTTGTACCGAACGTATGAGGAAAAAGCTGACCAACGACGTTGTTATTCTAACAGAGTGGACAATCTTATTTATGTGTTTTCAATATATTTTCTATAATTACAATATTAACAACGAAAACAGACACCTGCAACATCTGTAAACTGGCAACGACAAACAGACACACAGCCCTGTGAGAGAGAGGAGAGAGAGAGAGAGAGAGAGAGAGAGAGAGAGAGAGAGAGAGAGAGTGTGTGTGTGTGTGTGTGTGTGTGTGTGTGTGTGTGTGTGTGTGTGTGTGATAATGTCAGTTTATATGAGAGAGACGTTTAAACGGAAAGCGGAGAAAATAATATAGTCATGTTAAAATCTAAATCAATTATGAATTTACAAACGTTTGCTTTACAAAACAACAGAAATATGCTAACGTAATAATTCGCTTTGTTTCAATTCCGTTGACATCGGCCACCAATATTAATGAAGAGACAGAAGAGGAGAAAGAAAGAAGGGGGGAAAAAAACCGATTTGACCAATTGTATTCCAGTGGAATTTCAAGACATTATTTAATGCTGTGTTGCAGAAAAATAACAGAATCGGTTAAAAAGGAGTTAACGCGATGGATTAATAGACTCGGTAGTGCGTCGAACAAAATGCTTTGTGGTATCTAGTTGTGGCCCTCTCCGTTCAGAGTTCAAATCCTGTCGAAGTCAACTACACCACTCATCCGTCTAAGGTCGATAAAATGAAATATCAGTAAATCTTTTATTTGCTTGTCATTAGACTGCGGCCATGCTGGAGCACCGCCTTGAAGAATTCTTAGTCGAAGAATTCATCCCAGTTCTTATTTTTTTAAGCCTTGTAATTATTCTATCAGTTTCTTTTGCTGAACCGAAAGCGTTACGTGAGCATAAACATACCAACACCGGTTATCAAACCGTGGTGGGGAACAACTAAATCACACACACTCACACACACACACACACACACACACACACATATATCCCAACCACATGGTCATGGGTTCGGACCCGCTGCATGGCACCTTAGGCAAGTGTCTTCCGCTATAGCCTCGGGCCGACCAAAGCCTTATGAGTGGATTCGGTAAACGGAAACTGAAAGGAAACCCGTCGTGTCTGTGTGTATGTCTGCCTGTGTGTATATACATTTATGTCTTTGTGTCTGTGTTTGTTCCCCCACCGCCATCGCTTGACAACCGATGTTGGTATGTTTACATCCCCGTAACTTAGCGGTTCGGCCAAAGTGACCGATAGAATAAGTACTAGGCTTACAAAGAATAAACCTGGCTGCTGTCAAATGAGTGGAACTAGTGAAAGAATAAAAGAATATATACGAGCACGTATATACACGACGGGTTTCTTTCAGTTTCCGTCTACCAAATCCACTCACAAGGCCTTGGGTGGCCCGATGCTATAGTAGAAGACACTTGTCCAAGGCGCCACGCAGTGGGACTGAACCCGGAACCTTGTGGTTGGGAAGCAAGCTTACTTCCCAGCCACGGCCAAGCCTGCGCCCATAAATATGTCAATGTAATCGACCACGCCACCTCCCATGTTAGAAATATGAAATCAAAGATTTGTCGGCAGAATGGTGGTGGAAGAAATACTTTGGGATTTTTCGTTACTTCTGTTTTGGTTCTTTGTTCAAATCTTATCGAAGTCAACTTCGAATTTCATTTTTGTGAAATCGATAAAATAGAATGCAACAAGCGCGGAAACGTAGAACAGAAATTTAACTTGGCGGAATTTGAACTCGGTACATCACGTCATTCTATCCGTTGCTCAACCAATTCATCATGCTACAGACTTCCTGTATAATATTGGGAGAGGGTAAGTCAATTACACTGACCCATGTACTCAACTGGTGCTTATTTTATCGAATCCCCGAAAGGATGAAAGGCAAAGTCGACCTCGGCGGAATTTGAACTCAGAACTTAAAGACAAACAAAATAACGCTAAGCACTTCGCCCTGCGTGCTAACCATTCTGCCAGCTCGCCGCCTTTTTCCCGTCTAATATTAAATATTCATAAGGCGGCGAACTGGCAGAAGCGTTAGCATGCCGGGTGAAGTGCTTAGCGTTATTTTGTTTGTCTTTAAGTTCTGAGTTCAAATTCCGCTGAGGTTGACTTTGCCTTTTATCCTTTCGGGGTCGATAGATTAAGTACCAATTGCTTACTGGGTACCCCTCCCCCGAAATTGCTGGCCTTGTAGCAAAATTTGAAACCAATATCTTATTTAGGAGTTTTTTGTTACTATTTGAAATTTGTTTTTGTATTACCACAATTTCATACACTTACCTCTCCTGCATGGTGAGGTAAAAAAAAAAACGCTATAAGTACCGCATAGTCACACCAAATCTTGTTGGGGACTGTTCTCGCTTTCATATGATAAAGCCACAAAAAATAAACAACGTGTTAGAGCCCTTGAAATTCTCCCTCGATAACAAAAGATGGCCTCATACCCAATCAAAAGAAAGACAGAATGATAAAAAGCAATCTAAGATACAATAGAACCTCGCAGTACGAGTGCCCCATTGTACGAGTAATTTGCTGTACAAGCTAAAACTCGTGCGAATTTATGCCTTGAAGTACGAGCGGGAATCCGCAGTACGAGCACACAAATCGTCCCGTCTTTAAGGTAATTCAGTTAATAAAACCAGTTTACATGTTTCTTTTGCATTCTCTTTTTTATAATTGTCATTTTATTTGTGACTACACCTTTTGGTTTTTTTAAATCCATAAAAAATTATTTTTGAGTGCTTTTGTGGGGCTGGAACGGATTAATCATATTTTAGATAATTTCAATGGGGAAAATTGATTTGTAAAACGAGTAAATCGTAAGACGAGCTCGGTCACGGAACGAATTAAACTCGTACCACGAGGTATCACTGCATTTAAAATTGGGCCACGACGACAGAAGAAAATATATTTTACTATTCCACGTACACAAAAACAATTTCACTAGTTTCAAACTTCAAAAATCGAAATAGTTAAGTGGAATCGATACAGAATTAGAACTTCGGGAAACTTCAGTTTAATCTTACTGCAAACAGTTGTCGATACTTCAGGTGACAATAGCAAAAAGATGATGGCTAATTTATCTGGGAAACTTTACTTATATCAAGACAGCACCGTCTTCAGTGAGAGAAGACAATTTGTCTGGTATCTTCTTAACGCAAGGAAAATAATGCTAATCCTTGTGACTCACCAGCCATGAGCCGAGCACTGACAGCATGAAATCTAGACTTTGACTTTGCAGGCAGTCTTTGGAGACAAATTTCAGGATTTTGCAGACAGTTTTAAAGGTCAATTTTCTCTTCATATGCTTTTCCGATGACAAATTCTGGGTTATAATTCAAACCAGTTTATCTTATAAATTGCTACATTCTCACTAAGAATTTCACTTGATTATTTGGTCTGACAATGTGATCTTTTTACAATTAAATTCTAACATTGATATCATCATTCTTTTATTCGTAATCTTCATTATTCTATCAATCTATCACTTAATCATTCGATCAGTGCATCGTCTTGTTTCTTCAGGTAGTCATTATTATTGATCATTTTTTTTTTTTGCTCATGATGGAAGCCATTATTTATAGTCAATCAATGGATTCAGCGATCGATTAAGCATTGAAAAAATATGAAACTGAACGATCTACAA
>NC_142928.1:196745747-196765747 GCF_046866305.1 Octopus bimaculoides
ATAAACACACTATAACATTCATTGCGTATATTCTTTTCTAATCTAGGCACAAGGCCTGAAATTTTGGGGGAGGGGGCCAGTTGATTAGATCGACCCCAATACGCAACTGGTACTTAATTTATCGATCCCGAAAGGGTGAAAAGTAAAGCCGACCTCGACGGAATTTGAACTCAGAACACAAAGACAGACGAAATACCTCTAAACATTTCGCCCGGAGTGCTAACCACTCTGCCAGCTCGCCGCCTTACATCCATTTCGTATATTCTGACGCAGAAGTCCAACTTGTATTCGTTCTTGCAGTCATGCCTATTTGAATCAAGACTAAAAGAAATATTTATTAAGTGGGTGCTAATATATGTAATATTAAAAACTGACATTCTCTCTATGAAATCCAATATGTCTGTCTATTTAAAACTCCTTAAGGAAATCTTTGGAAATAATTCCAATTAAAGGACGAAATCACATTCATCCGATAAAATATATATATAAATAGACGCAGGAGTAGATGTGTGGCAAGTAGCTTGCTTACGAACCACATGATCTCGGGTTCATTCCCACTACGTGACACCTTGGGCAAGTGTCTTCTATTATAGCCTCGGGCCGACCAAAGCCTTGTGAGTGGATTTGGTAGACGGAAACTGAAAGAAGCCCGTCGTATATATACGTGTGTGTGTGTGTGTGTGTTTGTGTCCCCCCCCCAACATCGCTTGACAACCGATGGTGGTGTGTTTACGTCCCCGTAACTTAGCGTTTCGGCAAAAGAGACCGATAGAATAAGTACTAGGCTTACAAAGAATAAGTCCTGGGATCGATTTGCTCGATTAAAGGCGGTGCTCCAGCATGGCCGCAGTCAAATCACTGAAACAAGTAAAAGAGTAAAAGAATATATGTAAAAACACATCAACAATAATTGTAAACACGTCAGTGGAACAGTGAATGAAAATACATTACCGCTATTCAAGAAATAAAAGTCCCGTGGTTCGAATCTATGTATATCTAGGAATAAAACATCCGAGACAATCGGAGCGAAACAATCAAACGAAACAATCTATATGTAAACATGAAACATTTTCAATAGTAAAAATGACTTGAATCATTCGAAGACTTACACTCGAACTTTTAATTAGCATAAAAACAATAAAATACAGTCGGAGTATGTCTGAAGTATATTTACTATGTTTGCTTGTCCTAATGAAGTTGTGAACTACTTGATTATTCGATGGTGCGTGCGACTATCTTCAGACAAATGAAACTGATGTCATTGCATTAACGAGCAAATAAATGTACGCAGACTCATTAAGTTGTGATTCTAATTGAGTGAAGGGTAGGAAGTTGAGGCACGGAGGAGTAAGGAGTAAACACCATCCAGAAAGTACTGGATTGTGATTGGTCAGCAATAAGTGATCAACGATTGGCTGTTTGTTTACTTATTTAATTATTATACACTTGATATAAATATAATTTTTAATTAATATTTCATTATATTATATATATACATAAATACATACATACACACACACACACACACACACACACACACACACACACATGTATATATATATATATATACATATATACACACATATATACATGTATATACACAAATGTATATACACATATATGGACACATAAAACATACACACATATAAATATTTATCTGTCTATATATACACATTCATACATACGTACATACATACACATACATAGATAACTGTATGGAGAAGAAGAAACTTGTATGACTAGTGTTTGCTCAGTGTTAACTAATTGAACGTCTTCATTGCTCATTACGATGTTAATATCTGTTGTTTAATCTGATTAATTAATTCCTTGATATTGTTGTGTACAGAAAAACTGCGTTAATTACATTCCACAACCAATATGAATAATTATAAATAATAATAATAATAATAATAATAATAATAATAATAATAATAATAATAATAATAATAATGTTGACCACCACAAGGTCCGGTTTGTTATGCTCTAGCACCTGATCCAAACAGATCAAGAAGGAAGGCAAATAAAAATAGATAAATACAACCCTCTTAAGTACGAAATAGTCCGGCAATGGAAAATGAAGAAGGTGAAGATAGTGTGGATTATTGTTGGGTCCTTGGGGGACAGTATCAAAAGGCATCAAGGGGAATATCAAGGAAATTGGAATAGGGTGCCCAGTAGAACTGCCTCCTTGCCTCGATCAGAACAATCAGGGAAGCATTAGATCGTTGAAAAGTGCAGATACTGTAGGCAGCAGGCAGCAAGCCCGCTACGCATGCAAGATTCCAGGAGTTCCAACAAATCCTGAGATGAAAAGAAATAATAATAATAATAATAATAATAATAATAATAATAATAATAATAATAATAATAATAATAATAATAATATGAAAAATGGATTGGAAAACCTCTCAATGGCAAATACCCAAAGAGAGCGAATAATGCAGATATTGACAAAGCCCTTACCCATCAATGGCTAATGGCCTCTGGCTTGAAATCAGAAACAGAGGGGTTTATCATAGCAGCCCAAGATCAATGCCTACCTACAAAGAACTACCAGGCCAACATATTAAAGAACGGCAGCTCCCCATTATGTCGTATATGCCAACAACAAAATGAGACCATAGATCATGTTGTCTCCATGTGCAGTCTGCTTGCGCCTACAGAGTATCTCAACAGGCATGATAGAGCTGCACAATATATTCACTGGGTAATATGCAAAAACCTGGACTTGCCCCATGATAAAAACTGGTGGGAACACAAACCACCCCCAGTACTTGAAAATGATCACATTGCACTCCTCTGGAACTTCACCATTCAAACTGACAGAAAGATAGACGCAAATAGGCCAGACATCATACTGAAAGACTTCAGACAAAAATCATGCCTCCTCATTGATATGACTGTCCCAATCGATATAAACGTATCTGTCAAGACCTACCAAAAACTGAGCAAATATAAAGATCTTGAAATAGAAATTAGCAAAATGTGGAATCTGAAGACGAAAACAATACCTATTGTCATAGGTGCCCTGGGAATGACAGCGAAACGGGCTGATTACTACCTAGGTCAGATACCAGGAAACCCCAAAATGGCTGAAGTTCAAAAGATAGTGCTCTTGGGAACTGCCCATATCCTACGTAAAATACTGTCTTTGTGATCTCAAATTTTAAAACAAACACAATTTTCTTATGGTTTCTTAAACATTCTCTAGAACAACACTGTACAAATTTAAATATATGGTACCCTAGGCATAACACCTACATGAACTTCTAACTTGTTGTCTCTTGAGGTCTCTGGGTGAGACTTGGATCCAACTTGTACAAATGCAAAGCAAAAGTCAAACATGAAATAATAATAATAATAATAATAATAATAATAATAATAATAATAATAATAATAATAATAATAATAATAATAATAATTTAGCCAAAACTCATGTCGGATCAGAGGAAATATTAACAACGACAAATAGTAGTAAAAAAATGAAAATGACACCAGTGGTGATAATAATTATAACGGAAGGAAGTGGTTAGAATCTCCGTATGCTCTGATTGATGATACATCTAGTGATGGTGTCACAATAAAAACACTGGAAATTGCGCAACCTGATTATCGCTACCGCATCTGAGTGACAATGAAAAAGACAAGATATTGTGAATAACGGTGGTCAGGATATTGAAGCCAATGATAGTGACAGTAGTACACCCGGTAGGCTCAGAGATACTAGTCCGACTCCAGCTTGTCGTTATCCAGCAAGGAACCAGCACACACGGCGTAAATGGAACAAACAAAGCAATGCTATGGTCGTGGAACATTACTACCTGAGTAACCCTGTAGACGAAAACAGTGTTCATGTTAGGGGATACCGACAACGTATGTATGATCAATGGAGAGAAAGAGGATTGGTTCAACTCACGGAACAGAAATTATGTGATCAAGATAAAGCAATAAGAAAATATCGTTGGTTCACAGAAGTAGAGCTCAAAGCTATCAAAAGACGGGTATTGGAAAACAGCAGCAGAGGAAACAATGAAAATACAGTTCCTACTGATAAAAGTAATCTCATAGAAGAAAAAAGAGGTGAAATCTCTAATAAACCACAAGAAAGGAACAGTAATAGGTGGCTCGATGAGACACAAATAGACGGGTTGGAGGAAAACAATAAAACTAATGGTGACATGACAGATAGGCAAAGGGCAATCTACAACAGAATAAAGGCAAGGCTACAGGAGAACGATAGCGACATTATTTGCAACCTTAAAAAGGTTGACCAATGGAAATTGAACCAAGAAACGAAAAATGTGAATGAAATTCTGAAATACATCAGAACAAACAACATCACAGAAACAAATAATTCGATCAAAGCAGCAAGTATTGTTGTAGCAGAAAACGTGGGTGTTGATGTCAAGAAAAAGAAATATAATGGGAGTGACAAAGAAAAGATCCATGGTGGAAAAGAAGAAGACAGGCAGGGTTAGACATGCTCTCGAAGGAAATCTCTGTGTTGGATCGAAAAGAGAAAGGGGAGCTTAAAGGCAAACAACAATACAAGGCACTGAACAGGAAGTATAATATTGAAAGAAAGGGCCTGAAAGTGGTAATGGAGGAACTGAAACAGTGCCTCGTTGCAAAGAAAGCAAAGATGGTAAGGTACGACCAAAGAATGAAGGGTTACCACCAGAATAGGTTATTCAGAGTAGATCAGAAGAGATTCTATAAAGAAATAAATGGAGGGTGTACAGATGAAGAGTTGATACCAGATAACAATGAAAGTCAAAGGTTTTGGAGTGACATCTGGAGCAAAGACAAGGAGCACAAGAAGGACGCTGAATGGTTGCAAGAACTGAAACAAACAGTAGTCTGTCCAAAACAGGTAGAACTAGTCATTTCAGTTAGGGAAGTGAAGGAAATCAGCAAAAAAATGAGCAACTTGGAAGGCCCCGGGACCAGATGGAGTTCAAGGCTACTGGATCAACAGATTTGGGGAATGTTATGCACGAATAGCTGCGCAACTCAACACCTTGTTAAATGCCAACCAAGTAACACCAGAGTGGTTTACATTGGGTAGGACAGTGCTGTGCTTGAAAAACATCGAAAAAGGCAATGTAGTTGACAATTACAGGCCGATAATCTGTTTGCCACTTATGTGGAAGTTATTGACTGGAATACTCGCAGAATCAAATGTATAAGCATCTGGCAAAAAATGGAGTCCTGCCACATGAGCAGAAGGGTTTAAGTGCAGAGGTATCAAGGATCAACTCCTGATAGACACAAATGTACTTAGAGACTGCAAGAGGAGGAAAAGTAACTCAGCCATGTCATGGATCAACTATCGTAAGGTATACGATATGATCCCACATTCTTGGATTATGGAGTGTATGAACCTGTTTGGGATTGCATCAAATGTTGAGCGATTCCTTGGAAAAAGTATGGCGAAGTGGAGAATGAAACTGGTAGCATATGGAAGACAATATGGATAATAGAAATCAGGAGAGGCATCTTCCAAGGTGATTGCCTGGCCCCACTGATCGTTGTACTATGCATGATACCACTAACACTGATTCTGAGGAAACCAAAGGCCTGGTATATATTTAAGAGCCGCCAACAAAAAGTCAACCACTTGTTATTCATGGATGACCTGAAACTTTATGGTAAAGTCAGTTCCCTCGTTGATCCGGTGTATATTTTCAGTGCTAATATCAGAATGGAGCTCGGACTGAAAAAGTGTGATGTGTTAGTCTTGAAGAGAAGCAAAATCAAATGTATGAACGGGTTATCGATACCAAAGGGGGCGGGTTATGAAGCAGATAGAAGAGACGGGCTATAAGGACTTGGGGATATTGGAAATGGATAAATTGATGGAGAAAGAAATGACAGAAAAATTTAAGGTGGAGTACTTGCGGAGGAAGAGTTCCAGTACACGACTGGTATTTATTTTTATTAAATCCCGAAAGGACGAAAGGCAAAATATTTGAACTCAGAAAGTAAAGAGCCGAGAAAAATGCCACTAAGCAATTTGTCCGGCAAGCTAACGACTCTACCAGCTCCACAATTAGGAATTATTGAAAATCATTCATTTTCAGAGAAAAATTTACCCAAATCCGATTGTTAAGTTTTTCTTCTTGTCTCTGCAATATAATTTGATTGTCTGGCCAACGGTGAACGAACTGACTTCTGTCATCATTAGATCTTACATCCATTAATTGGGGGTTGGGTCGACGCACTATTTATTATCCTGTAAATATTCATCAAGTTCTTTCACTTTACTTTCCTTTCTCACATTCCACATTTCTTCTTCTTCTTCTTCTTCTTCTTCTTCTTCTTCTTCTTCTTCTTCTTCTTCTTCTTCTTCTTCTTCTTCTCCACCTCCTCCACCTCCTCCTCATCCTCCTCCACCACCTTCTTCTTCTCCTCCTCCTTCTTCTTCTTCTTCTTCTTCTTCTTCTTCTTCTTCTTCTTCTTCTTCATCATGGCGGTGAGCTGACAGAGTCGTTACGACGCTGGGCGAAATGCTTAGCGGTATTTCGTCTGCCGCTACGTTCTGAGTTCAAATTCCGCCGAGGTCGACCTTGCCTTTCATCCTTTCGAAGTCGATAAAATAAATACCTGTTGCGTACTGGGGTCGATGTAATTGACTAAACCCCTCCCATAAAAAACTGCTGGCCTTGTGCCATAATATGAAATTAATATTTTCTACATCTTTTCGTTTACTCTTCTATTTTCCTCTTTTTCTTCCCTCCTCCTTCTTCATCGTCATCTCTTCATCGTTTTTCTTCTTCTTCTTCTTCTTCTTCTTCTTCTTCTTCTTCTTCTTCTTCTTCTTCTTCTTCTTCTTCTTCTTCTTCTTCCTCCTCCTCCTACTCCTACTCCTCCTCCTCTCACACATCTTGATGCTCATCTTTGATAAGACCATCTTCACTTCAGTATCTGCAATGTGAAGCTAATTATTCACCAACCATTTCTCCTACGAACATCTTCGAAGTCAACTTTTCTTGCAACCAAACCAATTCCATTAATGACTTCCTTGACGCAGTTTTTGAAGCCCCTCAAATCATTAACGCGTTCAGCCGGAACATTCGGTTAGATTGCTCCCTTTATCCACTTGCTTCTCACTTCTTCCACAGATTCAACAATATTTTCAACTGCTTCTTGAAGACTGTTGCCGTCTCTTATAGTTTGTAACTTTGAATAGCTGTAAATTGTTTGAATAAAATAGGCCTTGAATGTAGGCACTGGTCTTTGGTCTATGGCTTGTAACGACAATGTTTTATCGTCGTCGTCGTCGCTGTTTAACTCCGTTTTCCATGCTATCATCGGTTGTATTGTCCGTCAGAGGACGGTGCCGAGCTCCAGTGTCTGCATTCGCATGGTTTCTGCGACTGAATGCCCTTCCTAACGCCAACCACTTTACGGAGTCTACTGGGTGCTTGTTACACGGCGCCGACACTAGAGAGGTCACCAAACAGCTCGCAAGGCAAGGCCTACCAATTGAGTGGAGATGTAGTAAAGAGCGAGGTGAGGATATGATGGCGGAGCAGGAACAGGTGTCTTGCTGAAGAGGTGAATACATGGCTACCCTGGATGAAAAGAAAGAGAAATGATGATGATGATGATGATGATTGCGATGATGATGATTACAATGATGATGATTACGATGATGATGATTACGATGATGATGGTGTAAAGATTAATACAAAAACATTTAAGATGGGCGGCACCATTAAACAGAGTCAAACTGCTTTGAAAGTTAAAATTACTTTCTTTCGATAACTTTTAACTTCCGGACAAAAATGCGATGTGAACCAATGTTTTATCAAGTCTTTAGTGTTCCAAGTCTTCTTATTTAATCATCATATGACTGGGAAAAATTGTTTGAGTCAAAGATTTGCTTATCAATTATTTTCATCGTTTATTTCATTGGGCGGCTCCACACAGAGCGGCTCCACTTTCATCTCTGCTCACAGCTTTCAATTTTTTTTTCTTTTACTGTATTCGTTCAAGTTTTGAAATCTTTCAGCCGACATTTGCAGCCAATCCTCTCCTTTCGTTTCTTTTGCTCGACAGAAAATGGCTGAAGGCTTTGATCATATTATTGGTGTCAACTGGAATTCGCTTCTGATTAGACTGTTCCAATTAAAGTATTAGCAGATGCCCCATCATTGGAGAAATCCCCTACCCATTCACTTTGCCTAACATAGTTCATATCGTAGATCCCTCCGGCCTTCCTCTCTTCTCACCTTAATTTTAGCGTCATCAACCTTTACTGCACTTTCACTCATTTCAATGATAATAACTTTCTTCTCTATATTACAGTATAACTGTTAACTTTTGCAAATACGGTATTGTGAAGGTCAGGTTTTTTATTACAAAAATATGTGATGAATTTTAAACAAATGTGTAACTTGTTCGTTTACACTGGACACTGTTAAGATATTGTGGTGCAGTAGCAAAGGCGGGAAGACGCTGTCAGCTCAGCGGGTCATCTCCAGCTGTTTCCACGCCATTTTCAAAGCGCAGTAAATAGACGTTAAGCAAGGATTGATCACAATAAATTTAATCATGGTAATTAAATCCTCGTTCATCAAAACCGTGATAAACAGGGGATAGCGATGGTCTGTTCAGATTTTACTTCTTATTCATTGAAAATTCACTTATATCAAACAAGTATATCTAAATAGAATGATTGAGTAATATTAGCGTCTATTAGCGTTAATTATTTCTTCATTGAAGACTTATTTTAGTGAAGCGATAAGAAGGGAAGCAGTTATCGACCTTCTCTGTCTACTCTTTATTGTAGGAAGATATTGCTTTCAACGAAGTTCAGCCGAACTTTGTGTTGTATCAATGAGAGTAAGGTAACCTGATGCTTAACCTGAGTTCTTATTCTTTAATTAGTGAGTGTTATCTCCTAGCTCTATAATCATTATATGTAGGTCATATTTCCTGAAAGGTGGCTAAAATATACCAGTGATATAGGCGTAGGAGTGGCTGTGTGGTAAGTAGCTTACTAACGAACCACATGGTTCCGGGTTCAGTCCCACTGCGTGGCACCTTGGGCAAGTGCCTTCTATTATAGCCTCGGGCTGACCAAAGTCTTGTGAGTGGATTTGGTAGACGGAAACTGAAAGAATACCGTCGTATATATATGTATATATGTGTGTGTGTATATGTTTGTGTGTCTGTGTTTGTCCCCCCTGCATCACTTGACAACCGATGCTAATGTGTTTACGTCCCCGTAACTTAGCGGTTCGGCAAAAGAGACCGATAGAATAAGTACTAGACTTACAAAGAATAAGTTCTGGAGTTGATTTTCTCGACTAAAGGCGGTACTCCAGCATGGCCACAGTCAAATGACTGAAACAAGTAAAAGAGTAATATGATGGCTGACATTCTAGCACACACACGCATTATCTTTTACTTGTTTCAATCATTAGACTGCGGCTATGCTGGGGCACTGCACTGAAGAATTTTTAGTTGATTGACATAGATGGCTTGGTCACAGTTAGAACGCGATTTTATTAGGGATCTACTGGACCAGAGCTGTCCTGGCGTTAAACAACACTAATTTAGGGAACTAATATATTGCAAATAGCAACAACCACAGTAGCAGCAGCTGCAACATTAGAACACACACCAATCCCAATATAAGCTGGAACTCCGTCGGTTACAACGAGGAGTGTCCCAGTTGATCCGATCAACGAACAGAACAGCCTGCTCGTGGAATTAACATGAAAGTGACTGAGTACTCCACAGACACGTGCATCTTTAGCGTAGATCTCAGTCAGATTCAGTGTGAAAAGGCTGGCCCTTTGTAAAGAGTGAAGTTGATGGAGTAGTTCCCTTGTGACACGAAAGCATCAGGTGGAGAATGGAGTTCGTTTCCTGCAAAAACCGAGAAACAGGCAACTGGCGGAGACGTCGTTAGATGTCTACATGACACCAGTGAAAAGCAAAGAAAAATGTAGATGATCCCCTGACAGGTAACTCTTTGAGGCCACAAAGCAACGATGCGCTCATTTAGGGACCGAGAAGTGCTGACTTGTGTCGCTATATCGAACGACTGTGGCCGCGTGTAGGACGGATCTAACGATCTGCCAAGTCTATCGCGAAAATTGCCCCGTCGTCTTCCGTCGGCCGAGAGCAAGAATTTTTCTTCTCTCCGGTGGCTTTGGCGAAAACAAGTTGTGTGGCGAATAGGACTGATAAAAGTATGGAGACAGACATGCACCGCTTCGGCCAAATCCTCCTACGCCTTTCCAGTTGTCACTTCGAAATGAAAGTAAAGGTAGGCAGGAAGAAGCTGCCCCAACATCCCAGTAAATTTGTTAAAAATGGGTGAAAATGATGAACATGTCTCGAATGAATGAGTCTACCCTGGGAATGTGCCTAAAGACCAGGGAGAGGGAACTTAACCCTTTGTAGTCAAGGTAATTCCAGGATCTGTTGTGTTTCTTGATTGAGTCCGAGGCTGCAAAGAACCTCTGTGGATATTCTGACTAGACATTTCCATGTCGAGAACATTTCTTCAATTTTACTTCTCTCTTTCATTAGATTTTCAACGCAAACTCGCACACTTTTGTAATTGTCCATTTTTTTGTCTTCCCATCCATCCCCTTGAGATAAATAAAAGAAATTTCATAGCATTGTTGTTTTTGTTATTGATGTTGTTGTTGCTGTATATATATATATATATATATATATATATATATATAGACTCATCCCGGTCTATTAACCAGAGACGGTTGATCTAATATTCATAATGAAAGGTTTCCGGCAACGTGTAAATTTAATTTCACGTGTACAAGCTAATTAGACTGTCTGATGTTAATAACTTCTGGACATTAACTACAACTTAGAGGGCGCTCGGTGGCGGTGGCAGTGGTGATGGTGGTGGGACAATCGCTGTAGGATTAAGATCTCAATATTCCGAGAGCTTACAATTAATTTAACGCCGTTCAATGTGTGTGTGTGTGATCGGACAAATGAGAAATTGTTACTGCACCGCAATACGTTACACAGTTTATACATATACACATATACAAAATGGAGCCATGGTGTTTGTTAGGTTTATGCAGAGCAGACAAGTTCAGAAATAGATTTATCTCCCTAGATAGAGAACAATCCAGCGATGTCCCCCACCAAACACACATACATTATACATGCTCCCGTTGTTTTAACGACCATGGAGATCTGTTTTCAAGTCTGTTATTCACTTATTCACAAAATAGTTAAAAACCTCTTTAAGAACTAACTATTGGCCATCAAATTGGTTGTCAGGGCGACAAGTGTGTAACATACACCCACGAGAAAAACATCAGTAACAATAGTTAAGACAACAACAGCAGTGACAACAACAACAACAACAGCAACGACGACGACGACACAGCTACAATCTACATTTTCAATGGAGTCCTACAAGTTTCTGTTTTCGCCCCAACGCCATCACTTTAACTGATACTTACTTTATCGACCCCGAAACGATGAAAAGCAAAAGTTGACCTCGGCGGAATTTGAACTCAGAAAATAAAGAACTGGGACAAATATTGCAAAGATATATTTGCCGATGTCCAAATGTTTCTTATTTCTTTATTGCCCTCAGGGGGCTAAACATAGCGGGGACAAACAAGGACAGACAAAGGGATTAAGTCGATTACATCGACCCAAGTACGTAACTGGTACTTAATTTATCGACCCCGAGAGGATGAAAGGCAAAGTCGACCTCGGCGGAATTTGAACTCAGAACGTAACGGCAGACGAAATACCGCTAAGCATTTCGCCCGGCGTGCTAACGTTTCTGCCAGCTTGTCACCTTGTGCCGCGTTGTGCCGCCTGGACATGATATTTCGTTCAAATTCTGGCACAAAGTCAGCAATAATGCATGGAGGGAGTAAATTGACTGCGACAGCCCCACCACTTCATCGGTACTTTATTTCATCGACCCCAGACGGATGAAAGACAATTAACTTCCGCAGTATTTGAGTCCATAACGTAAAGATCTGCAAGAAATACTGCTTAGCATTTTGTCCGACGCTCCGACGATTTCACTAGATTGCCACCTTATACCGAAAAGCTTTAATGAATTCAGAACAGCGGTCAACTACATCACCTCCGCTCTCTACCACTGCAGTTGATTGTTATTGGTACGGCACGCTACAACAGTCCTCATCACTGCATGAAATGGTATTTGACAAATTCACCCCACAAGTTTCCTGCTTGTGAGTTTCCGGCGCGAGAATTGAACTAACATCGCTTTCAGAAGTAACTTTTATTTTGTCTTCAACCCGATTCCCAGGTATTTACATGCCAGTCCTTTACAAACAAGTGTCAAGACCGTTGTCATTATGTCAACGGAAGACAACACAGTAAATCAACGTTGCAACAGGTGTTAAATATCGGTTAAATATGCTTTTGTAGATATCTACAGGTAATTACGGGTCAAGATGTTTGACGCGATACTTCATAATGGGTTTGTTTAAAGGAAGAGTATTACTGAATTAAGCAAAGGTTGTGAGATAAATAGCTGTTGTTAAAATAGTGGCGAATAAACTGGAAATTAGAGTGTTCTCGTTTTTAGAGAGTGATGGTAAAGGAACGGGAATTTCGTGTTATATTCAAGCGCAGAGAGAGCTGGAGCATGCCAGAGGTCTACCTTTCTAGAAATTCCAGACGCTTACGTCAAAATATCTTTATTGTTATGCTGCTAAAATCTACTTATTTGTATACTAAAGCCAAGTTTGTGAGGCTGCTGTGTGGTTAGTTGAAGGAGAGGTGAAAAGGAGGAGAGAGAAGAGTGTTAGCGGGGAGAGCTAGGAGAGAGAGCGTTGCTATTATGTAACGTGGTTGGTTAGTTGAAAGGAGAGATAGAGAAAAGGGGGGAAAAGGGAAAAGAATGTGATTAGTGCAGGGATCTGTGGTATAGCTGAAAGGAGAAGCAGAGAGAGAGAGAGAGAGAGAGAGAGAGAGAGAGAGAGAGAGGGAGACAGAGAAAGAGAGAGGAAGTGGTGGGTTACCGAAGGGAAACGCGAGAGTGGAAAACGATATAACAGTGAACACTGTATGGCAGGGACATTGGTGAAAGGAGGCGGTGGTGGTACTTGCACATTGAAATGTATAGTTTTTTTTAGTGCTTTTTAAAATTTTTATGTCATCCATCACTTAACACACGGTCTTTAGTGCAATTAATTAGTCTGCTCAATCAGAATTTATAGTTCTTTATAAAATATGGACGACGACAGGCGACATAAGCTAACAAGAGAAAGAATGAGAAGGCTTAGGGTACGGCGTAGGTGAGAGAAGGTCAAGTTACTAAAAGAAGCACGTCATATATATATATATATATATATATATATATATATATATATATATATATATATATAGTTGAAATTTATAGAAAAACAAAAGGCGAAGACAGGTGCATGAACAACAAGCAGGTGTAATTAGTTTGACGCTTGGGAAAGTGATAAAGTCTTTTACGTTTCGGGTCAACAGAAAAGAATAAGAAAAAATAAAGAGAGAGAGAATTTTTTTTAAATTGTAGATTTAGCGGTCAAATTGAAAACCATGCCAACCGCCGAACTGGACGGCACTACATTGCACCAAAATCCCATCTTTTCCATCTAGAATAAGGACCCAGTAAAGTAACAGGTTGGGTCACAAGGGTCCCCAACTAATCAACATTCTGCCTAACAACCTCGGAAATTCGTGAGGTGTAGATGTGGAGATCTTCAAAGAAGAACAAATTTTTTATCTGAAATACCAGATGAACTCACATCGCGGCAGGGGTCACAAAGAATAACAGCTCTGTACAACTCACTACTTCTGCAGAAGCAGTACAGAAAAGAAACCCTACCACACGAAAAGGCGGTGCTCCAGCATGGCCTCAGCTCCTGGTTGAAGCCGGTAAAAGATAAAGAGCTTATATATATAGAGAGAGAGTAAAGTTATGTAAAGCAGATTTAACTTGAAAGCGTGTAGCTGCGAAATGAATTTCTCAACTACACAACCTTGTCTGTCTTCATCTGCAGAGATTGGTGATTCCTGTAAGGATCTGTGTATGGCATCATTCTTCAAGTTTTGTTGATTATTAAAATAAATACAATCTATTGGAACCAGCAATCCTTAATAGTCAATAAAGATATTCATTGAAACCATCCAGGTTCCCCCTCCCCCATTTTTGTGGTCAATATATATTTAGTATTTCATAATAATAACTTTTCCTTGTAGTGTTCTTGCATTTACCAAAGAAACCAAAGAAAAAAAAGTAGATCACTTGACATTTTAAAACATGATTCTATTTTTCAACCATGAGATAAATATATCCATTCAAGTATCAACCAATAGAATCAGGTCTTTGACATTTCCTTACTTCCATTTTAAAGCTGAGTGTCAACTGTCCTTAATATAGAGCGATTTTTTTTTATCTTCTTTTTGTTTAAGTACCTTTAAAAAAATTTCTCTGGTGATTCAATATTAAAATATGTTCATTCGGAAATTATTAACTGGAAAACACAGTTTTGCTCCATAGTTCATAATCAATATTTTTTCTGCAGTTTCAATAAATAGTAACTGAATTGCAAAACCGATCAAACTTGTACAACGATTAATTATTAAAAATTCCTATTTTATGAATTTTTATTGAAATTTCATTAATTTTAGAAACGTACTTTCTGCCAGAGAGTGGGAGAATCAGTAAATCTAATATGTCGTTGGTGCAGTTTACCAAAATAATATTGAACAAAATCAATTGAGTTAAACAACATCTGTATACTCAAAATTATCCAGTTTATTTTCGCTGGAAAATTGGTATCTTAAAAAGAAGTCTCTGATTATAAAAATTTCTTTCTTTTATTTTAAACTGGACGACATAAACGCGAAGTGTCAATACTTGCGATTTCATTTCCATTCGATTTATTCTCTTTTCGAAATTTGCCACGTTGTTTTTAACTCATCGATTCCAGGTCTTTGCATATTTAGCGAGAGCCAACTTGCTTCTTTAGTAAATCTTAAGACATCGTTTTTGAAATAATGTGTCATTCACCTCTCTTTATATCCACAATCTTTGGATATTCCAAGAATGTGCTTAAAATATTTCTTTTAAGATTGTGTCCTCCTCAGACGATGGACTTTGACTGAATGATAAGTCGGGACACGTGGTGGGGTGTACACCGTCTAAGGGAGGGAAATTATCGATGGCTGTCAATTAATTCTGCCGCATATATTTATCTGAATTTTTTTTTTCCTGTGTTTTCAATTTTCATCTCTCATCTACTTTAAAGATTTCCCTTCGTTTGATTACAGACCACTGCACTGAAGTGGCTGACAAGAGCGGAAATGAATTCATAGAAAAGAAACAATAATGTGGAAGATATAAATGTAAAAGAAAATGTGAAAGGAAGTGGGGGAGAAGCGGGACAGAGAGAGAGAGAGAGAGGAGAGAGAGAGAGAGAGAGAGAGAGAGAGAGAGAGAGAGAGAGAGAGAGAGAGAGAAAGGTAGAGATGCAGATGTACATGAAGGTTATTACTGTCTCATTTTCATTCGTCTGGTCGTTCATTTATTATAAAGTCGGCCAGTAAATAGTTGTGAATTCATACCTATTATATGCAACGAGAAGTGATTCCACAGAAGCCAACAATCTGAAGTGTATTTGTGTGATGTGATGTTACATTCAGGTGAAGAATTGCGGATTTGATTAAGAATTTTTGTCATTGATATTTATTAATGAAATAAATCTTCCAATAATTCTTAGAACCTGGGGCTTTCAATTGGATACAAGTTCTCTAAATGCTCACTTTTCTTCAGGAAATACACATACAAACATAGCCTTGCACAAAAGGGGAGATTGAGAGCATTTGGGGAAAGGAGTTGCAGCCATGGCTTTCATGGACCCACGATATCTGAAATTTAGAGGAAAAGGATTGCAGCCTTACTCTCCATTGACCATCGAGCTCAAAGACTAGTGAGAGTGATGCTGGACTACTGCATGCGGACAGTGGCAGGAAAAATATGTGCAGAACTGGAACTCCAGCAGGTCAATGTTCAGGGGAAGAAGGGGTGGGTGAAAGCGGGGGTGGGACCACAAAAGGAGGAGAGATGAGTAAGTCGTAGGTACATGAGAGAATATGGTAGAAGAGCAGTGACCACTGTAGTAGCGGTAGAAAAAGGCAGTGAGAGGATACACAGCGCATCTGTGATCCAGGGTTTGAGGTGTGTTAGTGAGAAAGTCAGGAACGGGTGGCCTCTCTTTAAATGAGATATGAAATGGGTGTGTGTATAGCATCAGCTCCCACCTAGATGTCGGAGCATGGCACAATTGTGAGTCTTGTGAAAGTGGTTGCAAAAAACAAAAGAAATTTTGAATTCTGAAGAGGAAAAACCAACTTTTGAGATATCAACAGAAAAGGCCCTCAACGTTGGTGAGAGTTAGTGTTTAAAGTGATCCGGAAAGTTCTAGTTACATACTACCCACATGGCAGCAGCATACAATAGCGTTTTCTGGATACATGGTAAGAAGCTTGCTTCCCAATTACATGGTTCTGGGTTCAGTCCCACTGCGTGGTGCCTTGGGCAAGTGTCTTCTACTATAGCTTGGGGCCGACTAAAGCATTCTGAGTGGATTTAGTTGACAGAAACTGAAAGAAGACCGCCGTGTGTATGTGTGTGCGTGTGTGTGCGTGCGTTCGTGCATATGTGTGTATGTGTGTGCCTTTCTGCTTGTGTTTGTCCCACATCACTGCTTGACAACCGGTGTTGGTGTGTTTATTCCCCATAACCTAGCGGCTCAGCAAAAGGGACCGACAAACTAAGTACCAGGCTTTAAAAAAGCAAGTACTGGAGTTGATTCATTCGACTAACATTTCTGAAGGCGATGCACCAGCATGGCCACAGTCTAATGACTGAAATAAGTAAGAGATTAACGATAAAGAGTGATCCTTAATTGTATCCCATGTAATTAGCAGCATTTCTATTGCAGGCGCAAGGCCTGAAACTTTATGAGGTAGGGACCAGTCTATTACACCAACCCCAGTGTTCAAACGGTGCATATTTCATCGACTCCAAAGACAAAGTTGACGTCGGTGGAATTTGAACTCCGAACATAAAGACTGAGCATTTTGTGCGGCGTGCGAACCATTACGCCAGCTCGCCGCATTCTAATATCAAATCTTTTAGTTTTTAGTATATTACATGCAGGGCCGGCTCAAGGTACCGGCACACTCGGGCAGTCGCCCGTGGCAACATGTAATTTTTAGTCTACATTTTCAGTTTTCTTCTTGTAAAAAAGTTTTAAAAATTACGCTTGTAAGGGCGCCGAAGTTCAGCTTGCCCAGGTCGTCAGCAACCTTAGGCCGCCCTTGATTACATGCGTTAACAATGACCATACCACAATTATTAGCAATTATGACATTCCGTATATTAATAATTATCGTTTCTCACTTATTATTAATCACAGGTAAAATGCATCCGACAAGTTTCAATGCAGTTTCCATCTTGCCAATTTCTCTCACAAGATAGGAACCCACCCTAGTCTATGGTATTTTGGTTGAGATGACTGTAGCTGTGAAACGAACTTGCAAACCAAGTTCGTTTGCAAGTTTGCACCCACGAACAGGAAGTAAAACATCCAGAAATAAAAACCCTGAATTGGATTTAGTGAAGAAGAAAATCGTCTGCTTTTGTCGCTATTCATGGAAATCACTTAAATAGAATTAACGAGGCTCTTTGAAAGATGGTTTGCATTGGAGTCATTGCGAAACAATCATTAGTTACCATTGACACACTACATCTCTCTCTCTCTTTCTTTCTCTCTCTCTCTCTCCGTCTCTCTCTCTCTCTTTCTTTCTCTCTCTCACCGTCTCTCTCTCTCTCTCTCTCTCTCTCTCTCTCTCTTTGCTCCCAAGCTTACTGACAATCATACAGCCTCCTCAGTCGAAGTGTGTACTTATAAGGTCGACATTCTGGCTAAGGAGATCTTCAGTTCAGTAACAGCTCTCCAGTTCTTACTCTCCACTTCTTACAGATTTGAATCAACAAAACTAAACCAAGCGGAAGATGGGGGGGGGGGACCGTCCAACAATTTCACAGTGATATTATTCGATTGTCTGAGATGTTGTTAATATATTAAGTTACCACCATCATTATCACTACCACCACCATCACCGTCATCATCATCATCATCATCATCATCATCATCATCATCATCATCACTGTCATTATCACAATCAACAATAACAAAGACAGCAAAATTAAATCACTATAACCACCACCACCACCACCACCACCACCACCACCAACTACACTTATAACTACACTTATAACTACACTTATAACTACACTTATAACAACAACAACAACAACAACAACAAAGGCGACGATACTATCAAAGCCCTGGTGTCTTATAAAGCGAAAGACACAACTTTGATATCCGTTCCGATAGTCACGACTGGAGCAGTTTTACCATAGCTATGTTCAACTAGGATTAATCTGGTTCTCGACAAAAAACAGCAGCAACAAGTATTTTTCAGTGTTTCACACACACACACACATACACACACACACACACACACACACACACACACACACACACACACATACATACATATATATATATATATATATATATATATATATATATATATATATATATATATATATGTATATATATATATATATATATATACTAGCTGACGTACCCGGTAAAATCCCGGTAAAGCAGGACTTATCCTTTGGTTCCGTTCTCATAATTGTTTCGCTAATCCAATAACAACAATACAAGGTATGTAACCCTTAAGACGTTTTTTGTGCATTTACAGAGAATACCGAACTGTCTTACACAGGATCTTGTTTTTAGGAATTCCCAATAAGTTATGAATACACAAATTGTGAAGTCAGTTATGTAATAACATGAAATTAGTTACCCGACAGTGTAAGAATTTAAAAGAAAGTAGCCCCGAAAAGGGCTTTAATGCATTCCCAGAGTATATAGAACTTAGGAGGAAATATTAATAAGAAATGTATGCTAAAATGATGAAGCATGTTACGTAATAACAGGCGAATCAGATACGAGAGATAGTAACAATTCAAAGTAAATAACTCTGAAAAGGGCTTTTGTGCGTTCCCAGAGAATATTACCCTCAGGGGCGCTAGTGTTGGTATATTCGTGAATAAGTCACTAACTGAAATAAGTGGATCTATTGATTAGGAAAATACTATTTACTTGTTTAAGGGTTGTACTGGATAAATTGTGAAAATAACTCTAACAGTTCAAATACTAAAAAATAAGCATACTCAATTTGATTTATACCAAATAATTTAGGAAAATGAATGGGTTATTTCGATTAGTTTTTAAAATAAAATATATTAGATATATATAAGGAGCCCTTCCAGGGGCCCTATTATCTATTTTTTTTCAACAGTCTGAGTATGCCATTAGGTTTCCAGACATGAGTTCTACTCACGTATGAAGTTTCATCAAAATCGATAAATCGATGTCGGAGGAGTTAGCTAACAACTCCACAAACACATCCATAGACATAATTTCCCATATATGTAGTGTATATATATATATATATATATATATATATATATATATACATTTTTCGCATCGAGGATCGGCGATTGTCGTACGCTGAGGACGGGTAAATACCCAGAAACTCGAGTCCGTGCGTATCGCAGGTCAAGATGGGAAGGATGACTTCCCTTTGCAAATACAGACAGGACACAGATGTGTGTCAATAGCCAGCTGGAGGAGATGTTCTCCTGAGGCTAAAAGCAACAGTAACATCCACCCTTAGGGGTCAGCCGCATTTAAGTGGCAAATATACTTCACCTTGTCGTGCAGTTACTGTTAATACCTCGTTCAGAGATTTAACATTGCTTATATATATATATGTGTTTGTTTGTGTGTGTATATATATATATATATATATATATATATATATGTATGCATATGTTTGTTTGTGTGTGTATATATATGTATATATATATAAACATTTTTCAAAGATGG
>NC_142928.1:196770747-196783247 GCF_046866305.1 Octopus bimaculoides
AATGCTGTTATGCTACTGCATTGGAAATAAGAACACATTAAATATAATTTGGTTTCATGTTTTGTTTTCTGTTTGATATATGGAAACAAGTTCTAGCATAGCTACAAATAACTGATATATATCACCGAGGAGAGAGAATCACGCCGAAACATTGTGTATTGTAGATTGCTGATGTCACTTAGATTTTAGTTTGATGTGTTTTCATACAAAAAGTCCATTGAAAGAATTTTTCCTCCGAAACAAAATCCCACTGCGAATGCTTTTCATGTTTTAGTGTTTAAGAAATATGTTAAGAATATTTGTAAACATCTTTATTTTGATCATCACTGTTTCGTATGCTTACACCACATTAAATACGATAGCGTTTCGTCCGTTTTTTTTTAGTTGGCTGACGACTAATATTTTCAGCGTTTTATACATAAATTCTTAGGGTTGTTGGTTATCGATTTTAAGGTGAATCCTAACGAAGCTCCCTTTATCTTACATCAACAGACTATATTTCCTTTATTTCGTTATGGTACCTTGTTATAGTCAAAGGAAACTTGAGTCATGAGTAATCTCTCTCATTCAAATACTCAGAGTAACGCTCGTATACAAACCGTCGAAGCAGCTTTTAAGTGGTCACTTAATTTGCTAGATATGCAACATGATTTCCTCAAAACCCGTTTTAACTTTGATAAAAAGAGAAGTATTCATTGAAAACTGTACTATCTGATACACAAAATACAAGACGATAATCTTTTTCTCATATAGGTCTGCTAGTTCAAAACTGTCCTGTGGCTATACAACAACAACAACAACAGCAACAACAGTAATTTAAGACGAGCTTCAACTAATTGCTGATTCAATGATCCTACCTACTGCCGTTCTCAGTGTCATTATAGACATTATAAAGTCGACTGCACTTATTACTCTATTAGCAGGAGCTGTTAAGCAGATGGTGTTGGTTACACAGCGTTACTTGGCAGGTAGACAGCAGTTCGATTGGAAAAGAAACAAGAATGACAAAGCGACCGACTGTTCTTGTCTGATTAGTTAACACGATTTATGGAAATTATTGGTTGGTGGTTGACGTTTGGGGATTTTTTTTTTTGCTTTAAGGATTATGTGAAAATATTGACGTTAACGAACAGATGGTTAAAATCTATATACTTATTTACGTGGTTAATATATATTGTTTTAAACGCATGTCTGTCGGTGTGTATGGACATACAGACAGACATGGATACAATAGTGTATGATGGATGGATTTTCAATTTGAGTCGATGGTGAGTTGTTTGAATTCCTTCTCGTGGAATTAACGTATTCCGCTGCCAGGGATCTCTATGGCATAATTTTCGGGTTGAACCAGCGTGACACAATGCAAGGAGGGTCCTATAACCAGAAAAAATCGAGGCAGTGAGGCAGACAGACAATAAATAATACTGGGCTGGTTCTTCATTTATTGACCCCGAAAGTGTGAATGGCAATGTTGGCCTCTGTGGGATTCGAACTCAGAATACGTGTCTTTCCGACACCCTGCTAATTGCTACCTCAACAATCCATTTGTTACCTTTGAGATGAATCTTCTGGACCAAAGCCGCGTGCGGCCCTCAAGCATCTTTCTGGTGGCCCCCAACAGTCTCACCTCTATAAATATAATAAATTTTTCTTTAATTGACTTGTGTTTTACTGTTTTTGGTGTGGCCCCTAAAAAAATCCAGGTTTTGGTGTGTCCTAAAGTTCGATTCTTTCATCCATCCCACCCACCTCCGCTGGTTCATTAACCCATTACTGTCACCTCTAACTACAATCGATGCTGCACAGATGGTAACACTTTCCAAGCCTCGTTAAACTTTTGTACAGAGACGTCATCTAAATGCACTTAAGCCTCCTCCTCCTCCTCCTCCTCCTCCTCCTCCTCCTCTCGTCACACACTGCTTCCATCAACAGATTCTACAATAATCACGTGATTATTATCATGTGACAATCTTGACTCACTCTTTTCGCAACGTAAAAGCCCAGTTACTGCTCGTATCAAGGAAACCATATGGCCCTCCACCGTCGCTAGTCTTGGCCAACATACAAACAAAGCAGTCAAAGTTGTTACAAGTTCCCCGTCTTGCCTCACATGTATTGTGTCTCGTTATTTCCACCAAACCCAACACTCGCCATTGCCACAAACTCACATCGTTCCTTCAAACATCAAACTTCAAAAAATCTTCTCAGATGTTCACTTTCAACAAGTTGATGATGATGGAGTTAAGTTGCTACTTCTGTGAAGGCGCATGGCTTAGTGGTTAGCATGCTACACTCACGATCACCAGATCTTGTGTTCGTTTCCCGGACAAAACAGTGTGTTGTGTTCTTGAGTAAAGCATTTCCTTTCACGTTGCTTCAGTCTACTCGGCTGTAAATGGGTACACTCTGCGACGGATTATCCCTCCGATTCGAAAGCTAAAAATAAATGATGCAAAGTGTATGGTAACTACCGATGTAGAACTACATCCTATAGTCTATTCGATCATGTGATCACGTGAAGTTGCTATTTTAGCCAATCAAGTGGCATACCATTCACAGTCCAGATACTGAGAATAGGTACCATAAGGAAGTACAATTAGTTTGTTGTTGTTAGCTTTAATCAATCTTTAACTTCTAATTAACTTCGTTTATTTATTCAGTGTAGGGTGGGGGCGGCTCTTGCCAATATTATGACTCCTACTCTTGACACCGGAATAAACCAGGAAAAATACTTTTTCCCGCTTAAACGCTCACGGTTGAGACTTGAATAAGACGATCGCAAGATATAAACATTTATTCACAGTTCAAACCTGGTCGACATAACAAGAAAAATCTTAAAATGCTTTTTTAGATTTTAACACGTTACTGTTTACATCAAATCACTCACCCGCTGTGACCTTGATCAACCCCAGTTACAACACTGATATTTTGATGAAACTGATTAATATAGAGGTGTTATTCACCAGATCCAGAATATAGTCAGCGTGAGATATCATTAAACCAGTAGCAATAATACTGTAGGTTCATTGGAAAAGATCAATTTTATATAAGTTGACACAAATATGTGACCGAGTAGTTAATTCTTACCTCAGTACATGACTGGTAATTTAGTAATTATTTTATCGATCTAGGAAGTATGAAAGGCAAAGTCGACACCAGCAGAATGCGAACTCAAAACTAAAATTTTCCAAACTCATCAATGATAATTGTAATGAAAAGAAAACTCTTTCCTTCTCACTCTCTTCCTTTCTTTCTCTCTCCCCCTCTCTCTCTCTCTCTCTCTCTCTCTCTCTCTCTCTGTCTTTCACATGAGTGTGTACCTGCTGATCGTCTGCATTCGATTATCTTTAAGTTTAACTTCAAAAACTTATATGAAAACATCTTTGATAATGATACAGCATAGATTTCGGCAGATGATGAAAATGTGGACAGCGTTTCATGGTAAACATAGCCGGAGAAATAGAAATATAATCTAAGAAATTAATTGTTGAAACTCTAGATTGGAAATGGCTGATGAAGATAGATGGACGGGAAGAAAGTCGAGATTGGAAGGAACGGAGATTGACCAAGATAACAAATAACAAACACTTGAGACAAAATCTGTTATTTGAGACATCTGCCTCTTGTGAAATTTTAAGACAAGTCTGAAGGGGGGAAACGGAAAATATAATGAGTGACTTCAATGTGGTATTCCAAAAATAAGATAAACAATGTTTACAAGATGGTAACCCCAAAAGAATTTTTAAAAGAATACTGACTGATAAAACATGTTCCAATCTCTATTTGGAACATATGTTTAAAATAATTTCTTGGTCCAACAAATAGTTATTACAGGAAAACAAACGGAATATCTAGATAGGACATAACATTTGGTATAAGTTTTGGTAGAAATATAACACCAATATTCCTTGTGTTGATATCTAGGTTCTCTTCTAATTTTAATTATTTGAAATTTTCTTGTCAGAAAGGACCTGGTTTCTAACAAACACATAAAGCTCCACCGTTGGAATATAGATAACAAACATCAACACATTGTGAAGTTGAGAGAAGTTTTGCATGCTTTTGCGGTTCCACTTGCAGATTGTATTTGTAATGTGCGAATCAGTTGGTTGATTTGTTTTTCTGAAAACTTCAGCTTATCCAAATTGTCACTCAGGTTTGTATGTATGTATGTATGTATGTATGTATGTATGTATGTATGTATGTATGTATGTATGTATGCATGTATGTGGTATGAAAACGTTCCCGGACTAGCTTTTTGCGATTTTGTCATGGACAGGAAGTTGGAACAAAGATCCAACGTCAAATTTTGCGTTAAACTTGAGAAGTTTACTACAGAGACATTGCGCATGCTTCGGCAAGCTTACGGCAGCGACGAGGCAATGGGTCGTACACAATGTTTCGAGTGACATGGACGCTTTAAAAGTGGAAGAATGTCCCTGGATGACGATGAGTGATCTGGAAGACCTGTCACGAGCGTCACTCCCGGAAATGCGGAGAAAATTCATCAGTTTGTGCATGAGGATCGTTGGAGGACAATCAACGGCATTTCTGATGTTGTTGGTCTGTCCTATGGGTCCGTGCAGGCTATCCTAACGTCTGAATTGAACATGCGGCGTGTCTCTGTCAAGTTTGTCCCCACGCCTGCTGACCACAGGAGCAGAAAGAACATTGCGTCGAAGTCTGCCAATATCTCCGTCAGCGTGCGGCTGATGACCAATACTTCATGTAGAAGATCATCACCGGTGACGACCCTGAGACGAACCAGCAGTCGTCCTAATGAGAGAGAGCCCTTCATTTCTATGACCGAAGAATTCACGACAGAACCGCAGCTCAATCAAGAGCATGCTCATCGTTTCTTTCGACATCCGCGGTATTGTGCATCGAGAATTCGTCCCCTCTAGAGCCAGACCGTCAATCGAGAGTTCTACTGTGACGTTTTGAAGTGTTTGAAGGAGGTCATTCAGTGAAAACAACCGAATCTGTGGAGCGCAAAGAATTGGATTCTTCACGACGACAATGTACCCTGTCACCAAACTCTCCTCACTTGTGAGTTTCTCGCTTCCACACCCGCCCTATTCGCCAGATCTAGCACCGGCGGCCTTCCATCTCTTCCCCAAGTTGAAAAGGCAGCTCAAAGGTCACTGTTTTAACATCGTTGTCGAGATCCAAAGCGAATTTTAGAAGGTTCTCGCCTTGCTTACGGAAAATGACTTCCAGGCTGGATTCTAAAAGTGGCAGGAACGCTGGAACCGGTGTATTCCTGCGCAAGGTGACTCTTTCGAAGGAGATGATGTTAAAACTCAGGTAAATAAGTTATTTTCTGATACCACCTCGTTATTTATCTGTGTATGTATGTATTGAAAAGCAGAGGCGTTGTTTATATATATATCTCCAGGGCAGTACTTTCTGCGGATGGTATTGTATACTATTTTAGTAAGAACATCATGCCTCAATGGAATGTAATACTACGATTGCGTTTCTGGACAGTTGCTGATGCCATATTTAATGTCGCCCATAAAAGACGTGCATAATCGACATCTTGGGTTGCATCTTGACAGTTTAAGAACTTCCGTGTTCCGGTTATTAGAGATATTCTGTAGTAGTTTCTGGTCTTGTGTTGCGAAAGATTTGTCTTCGAGATGTGATGTGATGTAACAGTATGTATGTATATACGTATGTGTATGTACTATGTACGTTGTATTACGTATGTATGAATATACAGACAGACAGACAGACTGATAGCTAGCTAGCTAGATGGATAGATAGATAGATAGATAGATAGATAGATAGATAGATAGATAGATAGATAGATCGATAGATAGATAGATAGATACATACATACATACATACATACATACATACATACATACATGCATGCATACATACATACATACATACATACATACATACATACATACATACATGCATACTCGTATACATACATAGGCAAAGAGACAGATATCCATCAGATCTGATAGTTATGGTCATTGTTCATGTTTAACCCCAGGCTAGCCCTGATCGAGGAGGGCCAATGATCAAAGTCATCCCAGTGTGAATAACTGATGACTGCACAATCTAATCTACCGTTTTCTATGACGGTCAAATGATTTTGAGAAAGATTTAACTGTTGTTTTTAGCAGGTTGTTGAGGTACCCTGGTTACATTGCATCATGTCTGGTTCTAGTAGACAGCTGAAGTGTGTTATGTCGGTAGAGACATCAACATGGAGAGGAGAAAATAAAAAAAAAACAATAAAACGAAACAGAAGTAAAACAGGAAAACTTCATTGCAAACAATAATAATAATAATAATAATAATAATAATAATAATAATAATAATAATAATGATGATGATGATGATGATGATGATGATGATGATGATGATGATGATGGTGATGATAATAATAATAATAATAATAATAATAATAATAATAAGACTACTGGATGATAATAATAATAATAATAACAACAACAACAGCAGCAGCAACAATAACAATAATAATAATAATTAGAAGAAGAAGAAGAAGAAGAAGAAGAAGAAGAACAACAACAACAACAACAACAACAACAATAATAACAACACTACAAATAATAATAATAATAATAATAATAATAATAATAATAATAATAAGACTACTGGATGATAATAATAATAATAATAATAATAATGATAATAATAATGATAATAATAATAATAATAATAATAATAATAATAATAATAATAATAATAACAACAACAACAACAGCAACGAAAATAAGATTACAAATAATAATAATAATAACAATATTAGCAATGATAATAATGACAATTTTATAAATAATAATAACATAACAATAATATTAGCAATCATTATCATCATCATCATCATCACCATTTGAACTTGAACGGCGTGAAATGACAAAACAAAATCTAAAAATCTAAAAATAGCAAAGAATTAGGATGGAAGTAGGAACCAGAGACGTCGTCGGTCTATAGTGGGAGGCACGGTTCTACTAACAGGTGCCAATCGTCTGTTGCACTGGATTGAAACAACAGGCAAAGCCATTTTATTCTTATTTCTATTTTACGAAATAAAATTAATGAATAAAATTTGAAAATTGATATGAAAAAGCAATTAGTTAAAATGTTTATGTCTATAGTTCACCTACATGTGTACAGTTTATATAGACACGCATTCATGCATGCATATATATAGACATTGGCGAGGGGGGTGCATGCGTGCGCATTTGTGTGTTGTCACTGCTTTTATTCATTACAATTCTTTCTAGAAGAATGAAAAAAAACTGCTTCGCTGGAATTTGGATAAAACTGATAAATGTTACTTATCGAACATCAGAAAAGACTTACACATTTTTACTGTTCCACTTGCAGATTGCAATTGTTAAGCATGTTAAGTATCTGATTGATTTCTTTGGCTGAAAATCCTAGTTTGTCTATATTGTGGCTTAGACATCCCCAAACATAAACGAAATACACCAATGATTGATGGCATATATGGGAATTTATAATCAACGTAGAGAAGCTGCAAGTTTCGACCCAGTTGTATGTCTCTATACAAAGTAAAATATGACTATAAACTCTATCAATCGACCAGCCAACCAGCCAACTTTTACATCAACTATTATTAAAGAGATATTATCTCATTCTACTGAGTTTTATGGCTGTGAAATGAGACATTTTAAGCCTCACTTCTTCATCTCTCAAAGAAAGTGTCAACCTTTCGAAAGTTCAATCTTTGACGTGATTTCTTCGACAAAAACAATGACGCATTGAAACGAAAAAATTAACAATATATTAATAATATATTATCTGGAAGGCAAATATTCTGGTAATTTGATACTAATTAACATTGTTAATTAATGTAAACTGACGATATTAGTAAATTTCGGTTGCTCGACAATCACGTGATTAAAGTTTCTTCGCCTTTCATTTTTTTTTTTGCTTGAGGTGTTCAATACATCAAACCTTAACTTATCCAAATTCATGCCGTTGATCAATTTCAGTTATTTCCCTTAATTCTTTTAATTCTCTTTTGTCTACTTCTAATAAGCTAAAAGTCTATACGATACTGATGAAATTTAACAGATAGAAACATGTCCATAGTCGTCCCCCTTTTCTAGAAACAAAAATCAAACTTCCTCTAATCAGCTGAATTCGCTTTGATAGATTGACTTATTAATTTTTTTTCATCTGTGATAATCTCTAACCGCTAGGCTTCTGTTTACTTTCTCCACCTAAGAGAGATCCCTCTTTAACGTTTGCAACTCCCTGCAATGAACCTGTTTTTCTATCCAGTTTCCCGTAATATTTACTATCGCCTTAAACTGGAAGTCTTAGCAGTTCGCTCATAATTTAACAATTAATGTCTTTACACTTATATTTAAATCATTCACGGATTGGTGCTTTCTAGAAAATTCTTTGGAACATCCACAATTACAACAGAATGTTGATATGATATGGTTACATGTTCTGGAAGTTATGAAGACCAATTTGGAAAACATCAAGTGAATATTAATGATTAAAACAGAAATGAGTTTTAGATTGCTCTGCATTTCATATAATGGCCGTTTCTTAGACTTTGAGAGAGACCTTGATCTCACTTAACGATATCGGCTGCTTTTAAGATATGTAAATTATATTTTAATGGTCAGCTTTTCCTTTGAAATAAGCAAATCTAAAATCTCTTTACGATTTATTTCGTAATTTTCCACTATCAAATATTCTTTTTTATATCTATAAATGGCCAGTCCTCCTATTAAGTAATAACCGTATGTAATGCAAAGCTTCCAATGATAAGAACATGTTAGCTCATTCAACGATATGTAATAGTGGATCTTTGCACGATTAAATCTTTTCAAACGACAGTTTCTTTAATTCGAATGTGATTCCATATCATATTTTTATCAACATAAGTAGCGAAATAGTTACAATGTTATTTTTCGGTGGGGAGGGCAGTTTTACTCCATCTTATGGCGTAAATGTCTTATAGTTTTAAGTCATTTTGTTTTTCATTTCTTTTGGAGTACAGATCATCTAAAATGTATCTCCAGTTTATTGAAGCACAGACAGCTGTTTCGTCTTCAATCTAGATTTAGACATGATTATTTAATTCTTCTTCCATTGTTGTCAAAAGTTTCCTGAATGTTTTTAGATATAAAACACAAACATAGTCCACAAGATAATTCATTTGTAATAGATGAGGTGGTTATGGGCCCTTTACAGGACCTGTCAAGTTCGATGAAATTTTATTGATCTCACATCTATTGATTGTTAAATTTCTCTTGATCTTCTCATAATAGTCCTTTCTTGAAATTGGAAACCATGTCGAAATGTCCGCCGAACATGAGCTGGAGTACCCGCGGGCTGTGGAGTCTGGCCTCTCTGATGGCTATGATATGCAGATTTTATGACTTGATGTCGTTTAACAGGTAGCCTTGTTTCCAAGGCGACCCCAAGCCACGTACATTTATACTTCCTATTTTGAGCATGCTCTTATCGAAAATTGTGTTTTACACACGAAAGGAAGACGAAAGAGAGAGAGAGAGAGAGAGAGAGAGAGAGAGAGAGAGAGAGAGAGAGAGAGAGAGAGAGAGAGAGAGAGAGAGAGAGAGAGAGTCACTTACTGTCCGAAAGAAATTTGTTCTTCACCTCACAGTCTTCTCCCAGACGGTTTTGTATAGTTTTCTAGACAGGTATTTTTGAAATCTCCCTACTGCATCCGGGTAGAGAGATTTCAGTGTGCTGTGTGTGTTCTGTGTTATTTGTATGATTTTAATGTGTTGTGGTGATGTTGTGCGTGGCTGATTCTTTGTTTTGGTAGCATTTTCTGTTATGTTGGTGTTTGACCTAATGTATTCCATTAGGTCTGGGTTGTTGGTGTTTATGACTGTCAACATTGTTGTGGGGTTTAGTGTTAGTGTGTTTGTGTTGATGCTTTTGTTTTCTGCGGCTGTTTTGGTTTCGGGGGTGGTAAACCTCACTGCTTTGTTTGTCTTCTTTTCTATTCTTTTTTCCCCCCTTTTTCTCCTTCCCCCTGCGACCACTTGCCAATACTCTGTGTCGTATCCATCTGACGACATGTCGAAGGAATCAGAAGGTGGGAGGGGAAGGGTATTGGGGTCTATTTCTGAGTGTGTTGACTTTGCTGTTGGTGTTGGTGTTGGTGCTGGTTGGTGACACTTGGCGAGTGGGGTATGGGTTTTGGGGGGTGGGGTATGAGTGTTTTTGGTTTTCTCTTCTTCCTTTGAAGTTGTTGTTGGGGGGGGTGTTTCTGTTCTTGGTGGCGCTAGTGGTGGTGTTGTTTTGTTGGGCTGGCTTTTTGGTTGCTGATGTTCCTTCATTTGTTTGTAGAGCTGTTTAATTAGTTATGCATATGGCAGTGTGGGTAGCAGTGCTGGTTTTTTGCTCGGCTTTTGGTTTTGTTGTTGTTAGTTTTCGTGATCTTGTTGTTGTTTCTGTGCTAGTGGGCAATTAATTTGTAAGTGTGCTTTGCTACCGCAAACGTAGCAACGTGGCTTTCCGCCTTCGACGGCCACATGCAAACTCGAATCCTCTGTCAATTGGATTCGATGTGGAATTTTTTCGAAATTCATCGGATAGATAGATAGATAGATAGATAGATAGATAGATAGATAGATAGATAGATTCTCGCTAGATGCCCCACAGCGTCGCCAGCTTCCGCAGTAGTGGCTCGAGAGTCAATATGTGCAGAAGCGACGAGAGGCGGAATCCCTGACGGACCGAACATGCGATGTCGAAAGGTCTCGATAGATGCCCATTAACGAGAATTCCAAACGGATGCCTCTGTACAAGGCAGCGATCCAGCCGCGGAAGACGGGACCGAAACCAGCCGCTATGAGGACAGCCTCCAAGTATCGATGGTCTACCCTATCGAAAGCTTTTGATTGATCCAAATTGATCAGGGCCCCACCCATGCCAGGTTCCTTAACTACTCTGTTTATGATGTAGCGCATCAGATGGAGGTTGTCATGGATGCTCCGGCCCGGCACGGCGCACGTTTGCGTCTTGTCGACCAGTTTCTCGATGACAAGTGCCAACTTCTTGGCTAACACCTTGGCCAAAATTTTCAAGTCTGCATTGAGCAGAGTGACGGGCCTAAAGTTATCTATTACGTCCCCCTTGTTTGGATCTTCTTTCAACAGCGTTACGGCTCCTCGGTTCACAAAACCGGGGGTGCTACCATTTTGCTGCCAGTTGCAGTACACTGCTGTCAAGACGTCTCCAAACAAGTCTGGCATACAACTGTAAAGCTCGTAAGGTAGACCATCCAAATCCGGTGATTTGTCCCTCGAGCATTCTGCCATCGCGTCCCGCACTTCCGCCGCCGTAATGGCACCTTCGCAGCACTTTGCCTCGCTTGTCGAAGGTCGTGGCAGGCTGTGCAGGTAGACACAGAAGTCCACCCTGCGTTCTCGCTCGTCAATCGTCCCGAACAGTCGGGCAAAATGCTGTTGAAAAGCCTCACACATTTTACTTGGCTCGAATGGTGGTTCTGTTGCCCTGTTGCGCCTCCGCCACCCGGGCCTCTCGCGCGGCTTCAACACCTTCGTTCCTTAGAGCAGGCATCCTAGCCCTGACAACACACCCTTCGTGTTTGGCGTTGAAGGCCAGGATAGATAGATAGATAGATAGATAGATAGATAGATAGATAGATAGATAGACAGGCAGGCAGAAAGACAGACAGACCGACAAACAGACAGACAGATAGGTAGATAGATAGATAGGTAGATAGATAGATAGATAGATAGATAGATACATACATACATACATACATACATACATACATACATACATACATACATACATACATAGATCACTATAAAAGGAATTAGAATTGATAAACATTTTGCTTCCCTCTTTTACACCAACTGAACTATTTTAAAATTGGTTCTCTGTGAGTTGTTTAAGAGAAACTCAAATTCTAACAAACTAGTTTGATTCCGGCATTTTGATTGGATAGTGACTGGCCAGGTCCCTTTACCCAGTATCTTTGGGATTTGCATGCTCGGAGGAAGGGTGAGGGTCCTCTTTAAACCACTTATATGACCAGAATGTCTGCAACAAGGTAGACATGGCTACATTTAAGCAATATCCAGGCGAGAATGTTAAATCAGGCCACAGATTAGGTCTAACCTCCACGCATAGAAGCAATCCTTCTGGCAGACTTCCACACCGTTTCGGTTTATCAAATTTTGCTCAGGAATAGAGGTAGCCTTCCAGCAGATTCCCACTCAATTTCCGTCAACCAAATTTTACTGACACGGTTTTGGTAGACTCGAGACTCTGATGGAAGACAGCGACCTAAGGTATTGTATAGCGATATGAAATACTATACAACGTCATTGAAACAAAAATTTTTTATCCTTCTGCAATTCCTGATTGGTTACAACCAAACCATACTGCGTCCCCACCACACACATGCGCGCGCACAGCCTTACACAATCATACGTGGTCGTTTAAGTCCATATAACCATACC
>NC_142928.1:196790747-196795747 GCF_046866305.1 Octopus bimaculoides
ATATATTTGTGTGTCTGTGTTTATGTTTGTCCTCCCTTCCCCCTGCCATCGCTTGACAACCGATGCTGTTAATGTCCCCGTAACTTAGCGGTTC
Organism: Octopus bimaculoides; assembly: GCF_046866305.1. Classification (NCBI taxonomy): domain Eukaryota; kingdom Metazoa; phylum Mollusca; class Cephalopoda; order Octopoda; family Octopodidae; genus Octopus; species Octopus bimaculoides. The sequence goes on from NC_142928.1 coordinate 196,790,842, forward strand.
AGCAAAAGAGTCCCGATAGAATAAGTACTACGCTTACAAGTCCTGGGGTCGATTTCTTTAAGACGGTGCTCCAGCATGGCCGCAGTCAAATGACTGAAACAAGTAAAAAAATAAAGAATCTTCTAAAAATAAAACACCAACTGACGGACAAAGTTGAAACTGATCGAATCTCAATGTTGTCGTCTGAAAATATGGATCTTCGATAAAGTTTTATTGGATTAACGATTAATTTCAAACAATTAGCAACAGAATAATTTCACAATTAAAAACCAATTTGGATAATTTTATTTATCTTTAATTTTTGCTTGCTTCAGTCATTAGACTGCGGCCATGCTGGGGCACCGCCTTGAGGAATTTCAGTCGAACGAACCGAGCCGAGGACTTATAGTTTTTAAGCCTGGAACCACATGGTTGACAAGAATAAATAGACGATTATATTGTAATAAACTGATAATTATGTTACAATAAATTGACATTTCTATGACAGAAAAATTGATAATTGTATTACAATAACTTGACAATTGAATTGATTATCATAACTGATGATTGTATTATACTTGAAAATTGTATTATAATATTTTGAAATTTTGTTATCTATATTATAATTGTTTCTGATGTAGGCACAAAACTAAGAATGTTGGGGGGTGGGGGAGGTGTTAGTCGATATCATGAAACCCGAAACTAAACAAATACTTTACTTTATCGACCCTCGGCGGAAGGAAACATGAAATATAACAATACATAATAATGATTTTAACAATAAACATACTGCAGTATTTTGAAAATTGTATTATAAATTGATAATTTTATTACAATAAATTTGATAATTGTATTATTATCCCTTACATGTGACTGGAGAAAGCTTTGAGTAAAGATGCCACGGAAAGGGAGAGAAAACTTACAAACTAAACAAAGAATAAGATTGAAATATTTTTAATAGGAATTTAGAAATTTTATTGAATTAGAAAACAATGATGTTTCAGTTGATTATTTCTGGTTATTTAGTGATGCCAACCAATTGTCTGTGGGGTGAGATAGAAGCTATGGTTTTGGAATTCTTCCTATATCTTACCAGACTGATTTACCAACTGTCGAGAAAAATGACTCTCTCTTCCTCCTCTCTAAATACGACTATTAATCACTTCGCATGCATCATCTGTCTTACTTAAAATGAATTTTGCTTAATTAGAATCGTGACAGGATAAAGGAATCTTTATAAATTGGTGAAGATCTTTGTTCTTTGATTGTTTCAACTTGTGTACGGATTTCCTTGTGTCAAGATATTCTACTTTGAAGAACCATTTTCATTCCGTACAGAAAAGTTATATCGTGGTTTGGGGACTGAATTATAACCTTAACTTGACAGTTTAGTAAGGAGTGAGGTTGGGGGGGGGGGGCATTACGTCGTTGGTCATGTGATGAAACAAGATCTGTGTATAACGTTTTACTAGAAATTTAATATCATCCGTTGAGAAAATCCACAAGCTCTATATTATAACCGTTTTATTTTCACTTTTCATTTTGTTAAACGTGTGTGTGCGTGTACGTGTGCGTATGTGTGTGTATGTGCGTGTGTGCGTATGTGTGTGTGCGCGTGTGCGTGGGCGTGAGTGTGTGCGTGTGTGTGTGTGTGCGAATGAAAAGCCAAACCATAGTAGCACCGGACAGATTTGTTTAGAGTTACAAGTTTTTAATAAGAAATTGACTCAACTCTACATTACTTAAGGTTTCGTTGGCGCGTAGGACACGTCCACCTCGTCAGATGATATACATAAATGTTATACATAGATGCTAGAGATAGATAGACGGAGATATGTATACATACATATATACACCTTCATATACACGTATACTTCAATATACACACATACACACACACGCACGCGTGCGCACATATGTATGTATGTATACAGATTGAGAGATAGATATAAATACACTCGTGTGTGTGCGTGTGTGTGCGTGTGTGTGTGTGTGTGTGTGAATGTGTGCGTGAGTGTGTGTGTGTGTTTAATTTTTTTAAATTAAGTATTAAACTATTCTCTTATTTCTGTTTGAAACAATCTGCAACGTTGTTTTGTTATTGGACTGAATGTCGTCTGCCTCTACCATTCATCAGCCGATACTTCCTGTAAGCAGTGTAATTTTCTTTCTATACTTTTTTATTCTATTCTTAAATACTGAGAATTGGCCCAGGCCATGCCTAACCTAACATCACCATATGGAAACGACATTTAATGCTGTTTCTTATTACAGTCATTGTTTGGAAACAACAGCCATTCGAGTAAAGTGTTACTGTTTCCTGAGATATATCTGAGTGTATGTGGTTCATCTGGAATTTGTGGGAGATATTCGTCCAGGAACTGTTTGAATGTTATGAGATTTTTTTCCTTCTCTTATGTGTCTTGGTATGATGTTAAAGAGAACAGGGCCAGTTGAAATGAAACAGGTTTGTGTTAATGTTGATAGAATGCAAACATGACTTTTGTAGAGGACGGATGTCACGGGGAATTTTAAAGTTTATATCAGCATCGTTTGGGAAATGCAATTGGAATATTTTTCACACCACACAAATGATATGGTGCTCACGGAGTGACATGTACGAGTGCGAGTGCGAGTGCGAACTTCCATCATTGTTTAGGATATTTTGCTTTCAATCACTTGTTTTTGTTTTGTTTTTGTTGTTTTTTCATCGTTTGGAAATATATTTGTTGCAAATCTTATTTTAAAAAATTTACATTTATATTTTTATGAAATAAATCTGCAACTCCAGCCGTTGAAAAAGAATCCGTCCCTTTTAAGCATTACATTAAATCTATGGCAAAATAAGGTCCGGACATTTAACGGTGTAGCTTCCGGGGCCCTTAACATAATTGTCTTTGTTGTTACGTATTATTCCCCACAAGATTTAAGGCTTTAGCAAACTTAGTTTTGCTTCTTCATCAAGTTTTTTTTTAAATGTTCAATATCCAGTGGAATCACCGTACGTTTCCTTTTCGCGCGACAACCTTCAGTTGTACTTGGCAGATCCTTACCAGACGTCTAAGACTGAAGGCAAATCATCCAACAACAGCGGCGATTTATTGTCTACAACAAATATGTAGAAAAAAAACAAACTACTGGCCCAGGTAAATTTCGTTTTGTGGGAGCAGAAAATTGTCATATACTTATGGATGTAATAGCGAAAATGAGATGAAAAGGTACAGGAGTGAAGAAGAGAGAGTACTATATTAGCTGAAGGGTCACAAGATTTTGGGGGCAATTCGCCCCTTCCACTTCAAACTTAAGGCATAAGTACACACACACACACTCATATAGAAACACTCATACACACACACGCTCACATATACACACACACTCATACTTACACAGACACACATAGTCATGCACATACTTGTTTTGGAGTACATGCTCTCATATTGTAACGAACTGGATCCAAAACTTGGTAGGTTGACAATGAGAATGGTGTGGATTGCATTGGTTTAGATGTTGGGATGGTGGGCGGGCATTGTTGGTGTTGGGGTGGTCATATTGTTCTTAGTAATTGTATCGTTATGGCCGTTTAGTCTCAAGTCACACCTCACAGGCCAAAGATCAAAGACATTCCATTCAACTTTTAAAAGATTCTAGAATATCACATTATGTGTATTTTATTTGAAATGGATTTGCTTAGCTTCTTTATACTATATGCTGATGGTGGTTGTGTTGGTGTTCATGATAGAACACATTCATACATACATACATACATACATACATACACACACAACATACACATATACATACATACATACATGCATGTATACATACATACACACATACACACGCACATACATACATACATACATGCATGCATACATATAATATATGAGTGTATGCATATATATGTACATGTATGTACATACCTTCATCTACATGTATATATAGATGCATATCTGGTTACATGACGTTTCAAAAAAAACATGGACAAAATGATAAACAAGGTACAATAAACACACAGACCACATACAGAACATTTCCTTCATCAGCTGCCACCATTATAACACTGGCGTTTCGAAGAGTTATACATACATACATACATGCATGCATACATACATACATACATACATACATACATACATACATACATACATACATACGAAGCCATAGTCACTCGTAATAAAAAGGAGTACTGGTGGAATATCCCAGTGAAAACATCAATAGAATGTAAGCACAACAGACCTGATATAATGATTTGGGATAGAGATGAGAAAATTATGCTTATTAGTTATACTGTTACAGTCTATTTAAATACGGCAATTATTAGTAATAATAAGACAATAGTCAAATTCGGGCATAATGGTGTAAGGTGGTGATCGATTTTGTGAAGAAACTGTACTAGATAGGAGAATGTCTTTATAATATATAAAACCAGCAGGTAAAAATTGATAAATTTCACTCAATAAATGTAAAACGATATTTTTGGTCGCAGCCCTGTGTAACGAATATTATATAAGATAGTATGTTTGAAGTGTCTACGATATTACTGGTTAGCAGACAAGCTAAGACTGGGCCAACTTACGACTTAAGACTGTCTGATCATATGACGATCTTGTCCATTTCTCCTGTATGTCTATCTAAGACTATTAAGCAATTATCTCTTCGGTTTTTAGACCATGACGTATAATATGAGGTAGATTTAGTTGCTATATCTGTCAAATTGAGTGTTTATGACTACACACCATGAGTAGGCTGGTGATAGTGTTTATAATGTAGAGGATGTATTTTTTTTTTTGATCTGTTGGTCGCGTCAGTGTTTACACTGAATATCGTAATGTATAGTGTGGTGTTAAAGTTTATAACTATGCAGTCTGCTTCTCTGAAGATAATAATTGCATTTGTTCCTTTGAGATGTTCGAATACAACATTTCAC
>NC_142928.1:196800747-196815747 GCF_046866305.1 Octopus bimaculoides
ACCATTGGTGAGTAAGGGCTTTGTCAATATCTGCATTATTCGCTCTCTTTGGGTATTTGCCATTGAGAGGTTTTCCATGCCATTTTTCAGTCATAATATCTAAGGCAGCAATTTTAGCACGGATTTTCAAGCGCTTAGCTTTTTCTGCAGGTGTTTCTAGTTCGTCTAATTCTTGAATTTGTTGCAATTGGAATTCACTTAGATATTCCTTTGCCTGTTTTGTTACTGAGTAAGATGCTTTCTTGCTTTCATATTTTAAGACAAGTTTTAGCATCCAGTCCTCAGAGTTTTTCAGATAGGTGTCTAGGCCAATTGTGGCTAGTTTCATTGATAATGCCAGCTGTAGAAGTCCTCGGCCTCCTCCTTATTATTATTATTATTATTATTATTATTATTATTATTATTATTATTATTATTATTATTATTATTATTATTATTATTATTATTACTATTATTAGTAGTAGTAGTATAATTATTGTTATTATTATTATTATTATTATTATTATTGCCTTTGCAAAGCTTCTAACGCTGGAGATGTACTACGATGTCAGCTGTTCACTATCAGTGAACTAAAGTAACACCTCTTATTTTTCGAGCACCTTCCGGAGTATTCGAACGGAGTATTCGAAATGCAGTGCTGTTTTCTGGAAGAGCTCTACCCTTATTGCAACCCCTATTTGTTCCACGTACTTCTCGAGATTTTTGCTCACTGTTCCCAGGGCTCCGACAATTATTGGTACTACTGCTACCTTTTTCATCGATCACAACTGCTTAACCTCCCAAGCTAACCTGTCATATCTATCGACTTTTCTTTCTTCCTTATCGCATACCTTGTTGTCAGCTGCGCTTGCTATATCTATGATCCAGCATAGTTTGTTTTCTCTATCAATTAACACTATCTCTGGTTTCCTATTCTCTATCTCATGGTCGCACAGGATCATAAAATCCCACAGGATCTTTGCATTATCATTTTCGATGATGCCTTCAGATTTGTGGTCGTACCAATTCTTTCCTCTGTCAAGTCCATACCTGTTACAAAGTGTCCAATGGACAAGCCTGGCTATATTGTGGTGGTTGTTTAAAGATGTTGAACGAAGCACCCATGTTTCCAAATGTGAATTATTCAAACCCCAAAGAATGCCTCTCAACACATGGCTATGATGCTCCCCCACTACTTCTGCTTCTCATCAAAGATGCACATATCATAAGCTACTAAAGAACAGGCCCAACTGGTTGCGGTCAAACCACTGACAAGCAAATCTGTGGTATTCAGCAGAATGTTTACTGTAGCCCAACTTTAAAGACCAAGACAAAACAATATACATGATAACACTTCCAATCAGTTAAGATCAGAAGCCATGAAAGTCGGTACCATGTACTGCATCAGGGCAATTATTATTATTATTGTTGTTGATGTTATTATTATCGTTATCTGTGTGTGTGTGTGTGTGTGTGTGTGTGTGTGTGTGTGTGTGTGTGTGTGTGTGTGCGCGTGCATGCGTGTGTGTGTGTATGTGTGTGTATACGGATTTCATTTTTCACATTATCTCCCCTTATGTGCCTCTCTCACGCGCTCGCGATCTCTAATGACTTTATCACTCCCACTCTTAAGCTACCACTCCGTCTCCTATCTCCGTCTTTACTCTCACCTTTCCCATGCGCATACGTACACTTGTACATCACCATATACACACACGGACATCAATCCCACCTACACAGGTCTGATTTTACAATAAATGTTGATGAACAAATTCCATAAGGAAAGTATTGCTATCTTACACACGCACGCATACACACAGATGCACACACACGCACACACACATGCACACACACATGCATACGCACACGCACACACAGACGTACGCACACACGCACGCACACACATGCATACGCACACACTGGTAAGAAAGATGAGTGGTTTCAGCTCTCGTGTTCATAGAAACACCTCAGACGAACCAATTGCCCTATTGACGTACAATGGTGTACAACCATCTGCGTGAGGGTGGTGGGGGGAGGGCTGCTTGCGTGTGTGAGCGCGCGCATGCGTGCTGACGTGCAAACAACATCGACCAGTAAAAGTCTCCTCTTATTACAGTCTATGATTTATTCCAACGAACTTACGAAAGAAAAGAGACAATAGAGCTCACGCACGCATGCGCATACAAACACACACACACTCACACATTGGAGATATTTGAAAATGAATATCTATGGGCTGAGCGCTGGCGAAATAGTGAACAGCGCTCTAGCGGACACTCGGTTGATCGTTAGCCGCCATTAAACCACTTGAAGAATCCGCTTATGTTAGCAACAATTGATAATGGCGATTCACATTGGGGCGCAGCTGCAAAGTTGGTAGACATTAAGGCGTTAGATCTAATGAATACGATTACCTTATGAGACTGTCACTGTAATTTATATGTAAATATAGTAGGAATGTGTGTGTGTGTGTGTGTGTGTGTGTGTGTGTGTGTGCGCGCGCGTGTGTGTAAGTGTGTGCGAGCGTGGGAGCACGCGTGTATATACATACGCATACATATACATATAAACATATATATAGAAAATAGACGTATATGTATATGCATAAATTACATATATATACATATATATACATATATATATATATATATATATATATATATATATACACATATGAATGTGTGCGTGTTTATGATTATAAATATATATATATATGCATATATATATATATATATATATATATATATATATATATATATATATATATATATATAATTATTTCTCAAAGTGCATCAGGAATTCATTTTAAACTAGAAATATAGCTAAAACGCTCATCACGCTTTCCTCTCCACGATACCAGACGAACCAATGGCTCGTAATGAGACGCAGTTTAGGGCAGCTATGTCAAATTCTCTTATACACCAGATGTGCCATCAAAACTCTTGATTGGACCATGTCAGGTGGAGGAGAAGAGCCATACAGGGAACGTGAAGAGAGCACAACACGGTGGTGCTCCAGCATGACCACAGCCACTTGGCTGAAACCCATAAATAAATAAATTAATAAATTCGACAAGCGCGCACTACACGTCCATACACTAGGCGTAACAGCCGGAAACTGGCGCGGTATAGCAACGCGAAAATTTTAACGCATGCGCATTCGATCGACTAAACAACCTGCACGTGAAATTAACGAGCAAATGGCTGAAAACCCCGCAGACCGTTAACGTAGTTCTCAAGAAGATTCAGCATAACACAGAATGTGACATGGCCGACTGTTTGAATTACAGGGACAATTCATTTTTGCCAGCTGAGTCGGCAAGAGCAACAAGAAATAAAGTGACTTACTCAAGGACACAACACGCCGCTGGAAATCGAACTCACGATTATCAAACGCATACAGTAACCCCCTCGCCATATTGCGGTTCACCTATCGCGGTTCACCTAACGCGGTTCACCTATCGCGGTTCACCTAACGCGGTTTATTATTTAAGCTAATATCGATTCCTCCGTGGTGTTATTTTGTATTTACAATGAAATATATACAAATTATAAAAAATAATAATAATAAATATGCAGTACTGTTTCTACTTCGCGGGTTTTCACCTATCCCAGGGGGCTGGGTTGGAACGTAGCACCCGCGATAGTCGAGGGACTACTTTATACATGTAAGCATGAACGTGGGAAGGGAAGGGAACATCAGTATACTAGGCATGCATCGCAGTGGTCTTCTCATCTTTGCTGAATTTATCCACCCCACCCCCCACCGGGACTACGATTCTCTGTTTGATGTAAAGTGTTTACTTAAATTCAACATGAAACTGTAGTTCTCAGTAAGGCTTAACCCCACTTAATCCGGCTGCGAACCTTTTCACACGTGATGAACTTTTTTCCTAGCAGGGTTAAGATCCTTTCGTGCACGCTCGTCTGCGGACGATATTCATTTCTTTATCTTTTATGATAACATACCTTCATCTCACCTGAATTTCCAGAAATGCACAAATCTAATTCTTCAAAGCAAATTTAAAATCTAAAATTGAACTGAGCGAATCTTGTGGAAACCTGTATGGAATTGGAGATCGAAGAATTGCAAACTAGACTAACCCCATCATTATTTGAGTTTTCGTTCAATTTTATTTCTTTTAAGTTTCGTTAAGAAAATTAGCTGAGAGAAAAAAAAGTCGTCTGCATTTCTTCAAATCAAGTGCAAAAGAGCCCGAGTACACATATGCGTGTAAATATGAGCACATGTGAGCATGCGTCCATATGTGAGCATGTACATATGAGTCTGTGTGCGTGTGTGTGAGTTTGTGTGTATCTATAATTTAGGCGTACGTCTAATAATATATATTGTGTGCCTGTATGAGTGCATTTGCCCGTAGACATTTTCCTATGCGTGTGTGTGTTTTATATGCGCATGCGTGAGTGTATGTTAGTGTAATTCAAGCATATGTCTAATAATATATGTGAGTGTGCGTCTGTGTACGTACATGTGCCTATAGTTATTTATGTACTTAACGATATATATATGTGTGTGTATGTGTTCACATTTATAAGTGTATACAGTAATCACTCACCATATCGTGGTTCACCTATCGCACCCTCAGTACATCGCGGATTTTTCTGGCTAATATATGTAAATCTATATTGTGGATTTCTGCGGCCAGTAAGTATTCATTTGTTATTTTAGATTTTAATTATTTCTGTGGTAAAATAAGCATTTTCACGCCTAAAAATTAATAAATTAATAAAAATACAGTACAGTACCGCACTGTATAACACATTAATTAAAATATATTATAAGGAAATACGTAGTGTGCCATAGATGAGTAAACAAAGAATCGCATATACTGTATGGAAAACGAAACTCGGGAGGCGAGTGTGTGGTGTTGTTTTGCATTTGTAATAAAATAAATATAGACAAATTATAAAAATAATAAAAACTATACAGTATTGTTCCTAATGCGCGGATTTTCACCTAACGCGAGAGATTTTGGAACGTAACACCCGCGATAGTCGATGGATTACTGTGTAGTTATATATGCATATTACATACAGTACGTATGTCTATGCCTGTATATATGCCTATATATGTATGTATGAATTCCATAACTGCCATCTCTGAAGAGCGCAAGATTACATAATCGGACAGTTACCTAACGCTCCGCTGAACCCTTAGTGCGAAACTGATCGGTAAGATCGGCCGTAATGGATATATACTACTATACACTTCGATTAATATATAAATATAAGTATTGTTATAGGCATGTATAACATAAAATCTTATATAAAACACTACAAACAATTAGAAAAATGGAGAAGAGAAAATGTTAAAGTTCAAATTAGAATTTAATTTCCACATACGACCGTTTCAAATGGTAATATAAACATGTAAGAAAAACATTAATTATAATAATAATTAAAATAGTTATGTATTACCATTGTCGTCAGTGTAAAAAAAATTAAAGAAAAATATCAAAAAAGGTATTACCAAAAAAAATTAAAAGGAAAAACAATGAGGTTGTGTCGGAGAAGCTGACCGGATAATTTCAGATAAATTGTGTGTGTGTGTGTGTGTGTGTGTGTGTGTGTGTGCGTGCGTGCGTGTGTGTGTGTGTTAGCTGAGTTAGCACTTAAGGTAACCGCCTAAAAGATAGAAGTATCCATTATACTACCGGTATATTACCTATATTTAACCCTGGGCATACACATGCAAGCATATTATGCTCATAAATTATAGGTAAAACCAAGGATAAACATGAGTTTATTAAGAATCAAAATTTAAAGAGTACAGAAAATGGAGAAATATTGATGAACAACTATTGACTTACATCAATTATTATTTATTAATTCAATACAAATAGACTGCATCCCATCTAACAGCTGTTTCTGCCACCCCCATACAAAGGATTAAATCCACCAAATACTATTCTAAGTTTAGTCATTTACTTAATGTCCCAAAGAGATACACAAGCAAAATGGTATGATTACAACCATATCCAACTTTTCCTTTTTCTTCTCTAGACTCTTTTTATTTATTAATTCTTCACTCTTGTGAAGCTCCATGTTTCAGATCGGTTTTATTACCAAATATGATAAATATTCTTAGCACATCAATGGCAATACCATACAACATTGGAAACAGAAACAGCTGTTAGATGGGATGTGGTTTATTTGTACTGAATTAATAACCAATAATTGATGTAAGTCAATTGTTGTTCATCGATTTCTCCATTTTCTGTAGAGCCCTCAAAAATGTGTTCTAAATGAATATAAATGCTCGACCCCAACGGATCTTCAGAGAATACTTTATTGTATGAAGGTACAGATAACTTGGGACATAGTTATCGGTAACTTGACTCAAAGCTCTACCCGACTAAGGGCCGACACACTGCTGCGGGTGCTGGAACATATTGACCAATAGAATCATTTGTAAAACAATTTTATGCCATAATATGAGATTGAAATCTCAGCTACTTACATCTGTTGCCACAACAGAGACACAGATTTTGTAATTAGTAATTAAAGCCTGTTTATTCCATCTTTTTGCATAAATGTAGTGTCTGAATTATTTTCTTCTTGGTTTTGAATTACGTCTAGTCACCTTAAATATAATTTTTTTTTTATTTTCACATTTACCATTTTGCGGAATCACTGATTCCTGTGGTGAAATCTATATATACTGACGGGATAGAATTTAACTTCACCACCCGCTATGGAGTATGCATTACCGATAAGCATTAAACTTCATGCGAAATAAGCATGCCACTCAATTGTGGTAGGGAGGTTGTCTCCCCTGTCAGTAAATAGAAAATGGGTTTTCTGTGGCTAAAGGGTCTTTTGACAGTTGTTTGTAGCAATGCTGGTGTTCTCTGCACCATTCGTCACTGTTTAGTGACGGTGTGTTATTTCGCTTTCGGTTTGAATTGTGTCTAGCCAGCTTAATTATTTTATAACTTTATATATATATATATATATATATATATATATATATATATATATATATATATATATATATATATATACATATGTGTGTGTGTGTGTATGTGTGTGTGTGCGCGTGCGCGTATTCAAATATTAATTAGAAGCAGCGTTAGTGTAATAACATTATCGACTACACATAAGTAAAGCATATGTCATGTGTATCACACCAAGTCACAGAAGCTTACCAGCAAATACACTGGGCTTCGGCGTCAAGTATGTAAGGTCGATAATGCTTATATATATATATATATATATATATATATATATATATATATACCAAAGACCCCCTTCAGTTACGAATGCCTATGGGATTGCCCATGGGAATGCACCTAGAAAGTTCCTCTCCGAGGTACAAGTCCGGGCGAGGCTGTTTGTGTGAGACCAGCAGTCGGCCATGCATACCAGCTTCCCCTCTCCTCGCCGGTGATATTATCCAAGGGAAAGGCAAAGGCTGATGCAGTTTGGCACCAGTGATGTGTCGCAACTCATTTCTACAGCTGAGCTAGAACAGCATGAAACAAAGTGTCTTGCTCAAGAACACAACGCACTGCCCGGTCCAGGAATCGAATTCACTACCTCATGATTGTGAGCCGACACTCTAATCACTGAGCCATGCGCCTACATATATATATATATATATATATATATATATATATATATATATATATATATATATATATATATATATATATATATATATATATATATATATATATATATATATATATATATATATATATATATATATATATATATATATATATATATATATATATATATACACAATTTCCCATTAAAATGCTTTTTACGTCTTTTTAGAAAAGGCCACATTAAGTAATATTGTCCAAGGTAGACTTTGTGGTAAAATGATGGGATGCTCAAAGCTAGATCGGAATGTGTTATAATTCTGCTTTTTCATGATGCAGTCCTAGATATCCCTACAACGACGGATGGTTATGGATAGAATACATTTACTGATCCATCTACTGGATCAGAAGTAAGCTAAAAAAACACATGATCTCACGGCACTCTAGGACTGAACCATCTACAGAGCAATACAGAATTCTCAATGTGGTATCTCAAGCTACTAGAAATAACAGCCAAGCCTTCTTCATAGCATGCACTTCATGTTAGATGAAGAGATAAAACAGTAGATTATGCAGTCTTAGATTTGCTTGAAGAAATACAAGTTGGTGGAGTGGATTTCATCGTAGACTTGATCCGTATAACTGGACCTGGGGCTAAACAATAACAACATCAATGATTAGAACAATAACCTACCCCGACCATACCACCTCCCATCATCTATGTATAACAATATAAATATTTATAGAATATAATCGATGACACAGTTATTGAAAACAATAGACTCTGTGTGTGTGTGTGTGTGTGTGTGTGTGTGTGTGTGTGTGTGTGTGTATTAAGCAGCCGACGTTAAGTTAACGGTCAAGTTTGCAATTTAATGGAGTTTCAAACAGGATTTCCGGTTTTTTTTTATTTTGTTTTTGGTTCATTGATTGCCCTACATTAGCTTCCAAAGAACATTAAACTAAAGTATCATTGAAAGTCCTTATACGACGTTCTGGTTTCGATTCCAGTATCATACAACTTCATTTATGGCGCTGATATCCTTGAGAAACCCATGAGCACCACAACTTCCCATTTCCATTGAACATTGACTTTTACAGTCCACAGATATCAAAACAATTGAAAATAAATTCATTGCTCTTTATTACTATTATTATTGTTCAGTAGTCTTATTTTTATCACGTGCTTTCACTTCACTACCGAGCGCAGCTCTGTGTGCCTTGGGTATGTGCTGTGGTTTGCTGTGGTGCTCTTATGGTTACTGTATTGAAAGTGTTTTGCATAGGATGTGTGCAGTGCCCAGTAGTGCAATTTTCTGTATGTTATATATATTTGTAAGTCCTGGTGTTTTTGTTATGTATTTGTCTGAATATTTTTTTATTATACCTAAGGCACCTACTATGATAGGAATTGTTTCTGTTTTTAGATTCCACGTTCGAGTTACCTCTATTTCCAGGTCTTTGTATTTTGAAAGTTTCTCCATTTCTTTTAGGGAAACGTTGTCATCTGCTGGTATTGATACATCAATTAGAAAGCATTTTTTCCTTCATGATCTTTGACAACTATATCTGGTCTATTGGCCTTAATTTCTCTATATGTGTGTATTGGCATATCCCAGAGTATGGTTGCTTTCTCGTTTTCTGTGACCTTTTCTGGCGTGTGTTTTTATACCATCTTTTTCAGTTGTTATTCCACTGTTGGCATAGCTTCTAGTGTATTTAGGTCCCAGCTCTGTCTTGTCTGTGAATATATTCCTTCTTAGCCAGGACTGGGCAGCCAGAAATAATATGATTTATTGTTTCTTGTCCATCGCCACGTATTCTACAGTTACTTGTTATGTTTCTTTTCATTATATGTTTTTGGTAATTTCTGGTGGGGAGGCTTTGGTCTTGTGCAGCAATTAAAAATCCTTCAGTCTCTGCTTTGAGTCCTGAGCTTCTCAACCATTGCTGGGATTTTTCTCTGTCTATTTCTTTTGCATTTAGTTTAGCCCAGTATTTACCATGTAGGGGCTTTTCTTGCCATCGTTTTATCATGGTCCGTTGCTGTTCTAGTTTTAGTTTGGATTTCATTTGTTTTATAGCGTTTGTTGTTTCTTCTTCTTCTTCTTCTTCTTCTTCGTATTTATTAAATAGTATGATTTCTTGTTTGTATTTGTCAGCTTCCTTAAATACTGAAGACAGTTTTTTGTTTTGCTCTTGTTTTGTGGCTATTTGTATTAGTTTTCCTTGCTTCTGAAGTAGGTATTTTTGCAGTCCTATGGTGGTTATTTTATAATAGTTTTCCAGCTGTATAAGACCCCTACCACCTTCTGTACATTGTATATATAGCCTTTCTATGTCAGATTTTGGGTGGTGCATCCTAGATCCTGTCATTATTTTTCCTGTTTTCCTGTCTATTTTAGATAGTTCGTTTAGTGTCCAGTTAAGGATATTGTAGCTGTAACTTATAACTGGGACGGCTAAAGTGTTAATACCTATTATCTTGTTTTTAGCATTGAGCTCTGTTTTTAGTATTGATCTAACTCATCTATAGTATTCTTTCTTTATTTTTTCTTTCATTTGTGTGTGTTGTATCCTATCTAGTTCATTGATTCTTAAATATTTGTATGACTGGCTTTGGTCTAATTTTATTATTATTTTATTATTATTTTTTTATTATTATTATTATTATTATTATCATCATTCAGTTTTATTTTTATAACGTGCTTTCACTTCACTACCGAGCACAGCTCTGTGTGCCTTGGGTATGTGCTGTGGTTTGCTGTGGTGCTCTTATGGTTACTGTATTGAAAGTGTTTTGCGTAGGATGTGTGCAGTGCCCAGTAGTGCAATTTTCTGTATGTTATATATATTTGTAAGTCCTGGTGTTTTTGTTATGTATTTGTCTGAATATTTTTTTATTATACCTAAGGCACCTCCTATGATAGGAACTGTTTCTGTTTTTAGACTTCACATTCGAGTTACCTCTATTTCCAGGTCTTTGTATTTTGAAAGTTTCTCCATTTCTTTTAGGGAAACGTTGTCATCTGCTGGTATTGATACATCAATTAGAAAGCATTGTTTTTCTTCGTGATCTTTGACAACTATATCTGGTCTATTTGCCTTAATTTCTCTATCTGTGGGTATTGGCATATCCCAGAGTATTGTTGCTGTTTCATTTTCATTATTATTATTATTATTATTATTATTATTATTATTATTATTATTATTATTATTATTATTGTTGTTATTGTTATTGTTATTATTATTATTATTATTCATATACACAAAACAGGTTATATAGTGTTTAGGATAAATCCCAGCTGTTACTTCTTGAAGCACATCTGTTTATTCCGTTATCAAAATCCAATATGTATCCATTATTTCTGTATGTAAATGAAAATACACTTTAAACTTGGGGATTATAGAAATATTATTTGCAAAGTTATTGAATAAATAAAATGGGATAGTGGAAACTTTTGGGCATTATCTATTCTCCATTACACGTGTTTCATTTTCTAATAGGAATCACAGAGATTTACATGTTAGATAGACACACAAGGAATTTCCTATTAGAGAAATCGTCAAACAGAAAATTTTATAACATTAGAAAATGAAACAAGTGTAATGGAGAATAAATAAGGCAAAACAAATACCATTTTCCTATTTTACACACACGCGCGCGCACACACACACACACATACACACACACACACACATACATACATACATACATACATACATACATACATGCATACATACATATATACATACATACATACATGCATGCATGCATATATATATATATATATATACGAGGGGTACTCAAAAGATACCGGAATTTTGCAATATTATTTTATTCACTTAGTTTTACATGTTCACACTTTTATCGCCTTCAAAGTATTCTCCATTTGAAGCAATGCATCGGTCCAGACGCATTTTCCACTGTTCGAAACAGTCCTGGAACTCTTGCAAAGTGATGCCTTTTAAGGCCTCTGTCGTTTTTTCTTCACCTCTTTCACATCTGCAAAATGTTTTCTTTTAAGGACTTTTTTCATTTGGGGGAACAAAAAAAAATTCGCAGGGAACAAGATTAGGTGAAAAGGGAAGGTGGATAAGCGGGGTTCCCGCCGTTTTGGGTCAAAAACTGTCTCACGCTCAAAGTGGTGTGCACAGGCACATTACCATGATGAAACCACCACTCTCCACTATCTCGTCTCGCCGCATCTCGCAAACGCTTCAGAACTTCCGAGTAAACTGTCTGGTCAACAGTTTGACCAGACGGGACAAATTCTGTGTGGACAATTCCTTTCGCGCCGATGAAACAAATCAGCGTTGCCTTGACATTGGACTTCAATTGACGCGCGTTTTGGGGGGTGAGGGGCGTGATGACATTGAACGCTTCCATTGAGTTGAATGCTGCTTCGTTCTAGGGTCATAGCCACAGTGCCAGCTTTCATCACCAGCGATGACCTTCGAAAAAAAGAGGTCCGGATCAACTTCCAACTGGTCTTTCAGTTCACGACACGCATTCACTCGTGACAGCTTTTGGTCTTCCGTGACCAAGCGAGGCACAGATTTTGCTGCAACTCTTTTTAATACACAATTCCTTGCTCAAACTCGTTGGCAGGAGCCCCACCACACGCCAGTCATATCAACAAATTCATCAATTGTTCGGCAACGTCCCTCCAAGATCAGTTCATGAACTTTCATGATGTTTTCATTTGTCCGGGAGGTCAAATGTTGCCCTGAGCGAGGAGAAGTAGAAGCAATTAATGTCTTACAGCTGTTTCTGGGACATCCCAGGTGATGGGTCAGCATCTCCATGCACTGGGTATTCCGTCATCAGAGACAAGGTGTGTATGTATGAAAGTTCCAGACAGAGAATTCCTCTAATATATACCTTCTGACTCGGAAACCTACTGCGGATCCTTAGCTCCAGCCTCAGCCGTGAACTTGGAGCCTAATGGATGACCAATTATAGCACTTACGCAGCGTACCTATTCGTTTAGATCACCAGCGAACTAAGCCCCTCATATTCTACTATATATATATATATATATATATATATATATATATATATATATATATATATATATATATATATATATATATATATATACATATATATATATACATATATATATATACATATATATATATATATATATATATATATATATATATATATATATATATATATATATATATATATATATATATATATGTATATGTATATATATATATATACATATATATATATACATATATATATATACATATATATATATATATATATATATATATATATATATATATATATATATATATATATATATATATATATGATATGCACTCATATACATATATTTACAGATATTTGCATACATTTCTACATACATAACATACGTATATATGTGTGCGTGCACAGTCAGACAGAAAGGCAGGCAGGCAGGCAGGCAGATAGATAGAGAGAGAGGGGGGGAGAGAAAGAGAAAGAGAAAGAGAGATACAGATAAAGGGACAGACAGATATATCGAAATTAAATGTTGTTCTGTGCATCTTTCACACGTATAACACACACACACACACACACACACATAGTGTCTGGTATATTCCATATTGTGGTGCAGATGATTCGAGTAGAGGCGAGCAGTTGCTGCAACAGCAACAGCAGCATCCAACAAAAAGCAGCAGTAGCAGCAGCAGTAGCAGCAGTAGCATTACCAATAGTAGTAGTAGTAGTAGTAGTAGTAGTAGTAGTAGAAGCTGCAACAACAACAGCTGTGGCAACAACATTGGCGACGGCGATGTTTAGAAGGGACACCACGTGACTGATGAGAGGGAACCGTGGTAATTGAGGAGAAAAGACGAGATTTCTAAAGGTTGTGGAAAAGATTCAATGAAGCTGACTCACGCCCACACACCCACACACACATCAGTATACACACATACACACACACACACATGTCGACACATACACACACATACAGACAGACATACGTGCATACATACATAAACAACACTTAATAACGTCCATTTGTTACAGTGTGTGTTTGTTTGGAAGTGCGTGTCCGTGTGTGTGTGTGTGTGTGTGTGTGTGTGAGTGTGTATGTAGAAGCGTGTGTGTGTGTGTGAGTGTGTATGTAGAAGCGTGTGTGTGTGTGTGAGTGTGTATGTAGAAGCGTGTGTGTGTTTAGAAGCGCATGTACATGTGTGTAAGCGAATGTATGTGTGTGTGTGTACGCTTATAAGTGCGTGTTCGTGTGTGTCTGTGTGCGCGCGTGTGTGTTTATTTGTAAGTGTGTGTCCGTGTGTGTGTGTGTGTGTGTGTGTGTGTTTAGAAGCGCATGTACATGTGTGTAAGCGCATGTATGTATGAGTGTGAGTATGCATGTACGTGTGTGCGTGTGAGTGTGTGTGTGTGCGCGTGTGAGTGTGTGTGTGTGTGCGTGTGAGTGTGTGTGCGCGCGAGCGGGGGCGGGGTGGTTTCTGTGTAAAGTTGAAGCTAAAAACACTTCAAATTTTTCTCTGATCTTCGTATACAACACTTTTCCATTTGTATCTCGAAACCTATTTAACAAATAAATCAATAAATCGATAAATAATTCTTTCTACTAAAGGCACAAGACTTGAAATTTGTGGGAAGGGGACTAGTCGATTATATCGACCCCAGTGTTTGATTGGTACTTTATTTATCGACCCCGAAAGGATGAAAGGCAAAGTCGACCTCGGCGGAATTTGAACTCAGAACGTAGCGGCGGATGAAATGCCGCTAAGGATTTCGCCCAGCGTGCTAACGATTCTGCCAGCTCACCGCCTTAACAACAACAACAACAACAACAACAACAATGACAATAATAATAATAATAATAATAATAATAATAATAATAATAATAATAATAATAATAAAGGCCTGATTTAGTCCTATTATATAAAGAGAATAGAAAGTGCCAGATTATTGACTTTACAGTCCCAAATGATGAAAAACATCAATATGAGAGGTATAAAAAAACAGCAAAGTACCAGGTCCATTGAATTACAGAGACTATAGAAAGTGCGGATAAAATGTATCCCAGTAGTTATAGGTGCATTGGGAACTATCCCTAATGATTTGAACAGATGGACAGAGGAAATAGGCATAAAACCCAGTTTAGTACAGCTCCAGAAAACAGTGTTATTAGGGACAGCTAGGATACTTAGTGGGGTTCTTGGCTTCTAAGGTTACTTGTTGTAGCCCACCGATGTTAGGAATTTTTATTTTCCAGCAGTCTAATCTGTTGTATGTATATGAATAATAATAATAATAATAATAATAATAATAATAATAATAATAATAATAATAATAATAATAATAATAATAATAATAATAATAATAATAAAGACTTGCTAATAGAAATTGAAAAAATGTGGCACCTCAAGGTGACTACCGTACCAGTGATTGTAGGATCTCTAGGAATGATAAAAAA
>NC_142928.1:196825747-196865747 GCF_046866305.1 Octopus bimaculoides
TTAATAAAAAGAGTAAAAACACCTGTATGTGTGTGTGTGCGTGTGTGTGTATGTGTAGGAGTGTGTGTGCGCGCGTATGTATCTGTATGTAAGTATATATATACACCATATATATATACATATACTTATATACACATCTATATCTCCACAAATGCAGACATTTACATATATCACATGCATAAATACATATACGAGTATATACGTGTGTGTGTGTGTGCGTGTGTGTGTGTGTGTGTGTCTGTATGTGTATGTATAGTCATAAATAAATAACAAAAACAACATGAATTTCGTAACATTCTTTGGTTTACAGTTGTTTCCGCTGCCAACAACCGTGCACCCAGCAGTGAGTGTTACTGTAACGTCTTTTAGCTTCATCAGAACTTTAACCTGAAGTGTTAATCGAACGGACGTGATTGCATAACTCCTGTTCTTTACCGCATATTCATAAATCACAATTATGTTCTGTGTTTATCTTTCCGTCCACATAGAAGTGCTGCGGTGTAGACGTGGCCCTTAGAAATATCGTGCGTGACAAATATATCGAATTTTAACAACTGGCAACTGGTCCGACATTGGCTGAGCAGATTAAACACAAGCACGCGCGCGCGCGTACGCACACACACACACACACACACACACACACACACACACACACACACACACACACTTCAATCACATCCATATTCACAAGTATAATGGACAAGGAAATAGAAACGCCCCAACACACCCAAAGCCCTACACGCTCTTATGTCACCTTTTTTTTCACATAACCACGTCTATCCGGAGCATGCGCACACAACAACCTCACACAAACGCGCGCGCGCTTCACACTTTCTGGGTCCTGAGGTGACATTTTAGGCTAATTTTGGCATGGAATCCCTGGTTACAATACAGGCACATAACAACCGAATCAGGACCCGGTGGGACTCTTGCTTCCCCTGCTGCCCTCCCCTCTTTAGCTTCTCTAGTCATATCACATTCACAGTACTGTACTCCAGAGTACACAACCCTTTACCACATTGAGAATTTAGTAAAATAACTTAGTTATCATTAAGCTAGTGTTTAAATTGTGATTAAGGTTTGGTGGAAGATTTTAATTCAAAACTTATGAAAACAAGACATTTGTACTACAGAGCCAGAGCCGGTTTCAGCTGGGTTGGTAACGAAAGGGTTAAACTTTGTTTTTATAGTCAGACCAGGTATTTTCGTAACCTTGTGATGAAGACTTCCAAAGGCAGAGCTGGCTTTGGCTCTCCTGGCGTTCACTTCATCATCAGTGTGAACACTCCGCACCTTCCAAGGTAGGTGAATCTCTCCTCAGTTTGACGAGGTGGATTTTTGACTGTGAAGAGTGGTTCAATGCAAGGTTTTCTGCAATCGAGATGCCACGTGACTCCGGTTTATATATATATATATATATATATATATATATATATATATATATATATATATATATATATCAATATATATATATATATATATATATATATATATATATATATATATATATATATATATATATATATATATATATATATATATATATATATATATCAAAATATATATATATATATATTTGTATGTATACTTGTGTGTCTATCTATGCGTGTAGTGTGTGTATGTGTGTCTACGTGTCTGTCTGTGTGTCCAATTTACTTTAATGTGTCATATTACAGATAAACCGCCCGTCCACAAATGACATTCTTATGGCTTCGATATTAAAAATGATTTCTTTGCATTTTCTTTCAATGATTTGCAATTGCGTTAGACAAACGCGCTACACACACACACACACACACACACAGGTAATTGATACATTAAAAGGGAGTTACATTCACACACATACTAACACAGACACACGATCTAACACACATACTTACGCGCATGCTAGCATACACAACCACATCATACTAGGCCTCATACGCCCACATATTCATACACTGCTCATACATAATTAAACACAACACACACACACAACAAACACACACACACATACACACACACACATACACACACACACAGATTCATATAATTACAAAATGTTCTCTCTCTGTCACACACACAGTCTCATACACTTTCACATACACATATATACACACATACCGACACACACTTATACACATATATAATATCAGCCACATAAACACACAGACACATATGCGTATATAGGTGCATACACATCCACACATGTATATATATATATATATATATATATATATATATATATATATATATATATATATATACATACATATATGTAGTTGGAATTTACAGAAAAACAAAAGACGATGACAGGTGTATAAACAGCAAACAGATGTATTAGTTTAACGCTCGTGAAGGTGAGAAAGTCTTTTACGTTTCGAGCCTACGCTCTTCAACAGAAAGGAACACGGGAAAATTAAGAGAGAGAATATATATATATATATACATATATATATATATATATATATATATATATATATATATATATATATATATATATATATATATATATATATATATATATATATATATATATATATATATATATATATATATATATATATATATATATATATATATATATATATATATATATATATATATATATATATATATATATATAGGTGCAGAAGTGGCTGTGTGGTAATTAGCTTGCTTACCAATCACATGGTTCCGGCTTCAGTCCCACTGCGTGGCACCTTCGGCAAGTGTCTTCTACTATAGCCATAAATTTTAGGGGAGGGTGGAGGTGAAATAGTGTGTTCGATAAATGATTCTAGAGAAATACTTTATTTATGGAACAGTGAGTTCTAAGGAGACACACATCCACGTGTGTATGTGTATGTGTGTGTGTGTGTGTGTGTGTCTGTGTGTGTGTATGAATGCGTCTGTGTGTACATGTCGTTATCTTTCATCTTTATATGGATGTGTGCGTGAGTATGTATTATTTTTGTATGTATGTATGTATGTATGTATGTGTGTGTGTATGTAAGTATATATGTGTGTGTATGTATGTATGTATGTATGTATGTATGTGTGTGTGTATGTATGTGTGTATGTATGTATGAATGTATGTATGTATATATGTTTATGATTATGTATGTATGTAACTTTGATAATTTTGATGTATGTTTATGTATGTGTGTTTGTGTTTGTGTTCGTCCATCGCTTGACAACCGTTGTTGACTTGTTCACGTTCCCTGTAACTTAGTAGTTAGGCAAAAAGAGACTGATAGAATAAAAGATAAGCTCTGGGACTGATTTATTCAGCAATACCAATACTAGCGCCCTTGAGGCTAATGTTCTCTGGGAACGCACAAAAGCCCTTTTCAGAGTTATTTACTTTGAATTGTTACTATCTCTCGTATCTGATTCGCCTGTTATTACGTAACATGCTTCATCATTTTAGCATACATTTCTTATTAATATTTCCTCCTAAGTTCTATATACTCTGGGAATGCATTAAAGCCCTTTTCGGGGCTACTTTCTTCTAAATTCTTACACTGTCGGGTAATTAATTTCATGTTATTACATAACTGACTTCACAATTTGTGTATTCATAACTTATTGGGAATTCCTAAAAACAAGATCCTGTGTAAGACAGTTCGGTATTCTCTGTAAATGCACAAAAACCGTTTTAAGGGTTACATACCTTGTATTGTTGTTATTGGATTAGCGAAACAATTATGAGAACGGAACCAAAGGATAAGTCCTGCTTTACCGGGATTTTACCCGGTACGTCAGCTAGTATATATATATATATATATATACATATATTGTATATGTTACGTGTGTATGCGTGTGTGTGTTTGCGCATGGCTTTGCGGTTAGAGTATTGGAGTCGCGATCGTGAGATCGTGGTTTCAATTCCTTGGCCGGGCGGTGCGTTGTACTCTTGAGCAAAACACTTCATCTCACGTAGCTCTGCGGTGACTTCGACACCTGACGCGTGGCACACTTGTGGACCAGTTCAGACAACACGTCGATTTGATGGAGAGAGTGAGCTAATGTGCGGCACATGCATTTGATCTCTGTAAACCAATCATTTGTGCAGATCGTTCGTCGTTATACGTCGTCTTCGACGGCAGAGTCCGTCATATATATATATATGTATATATATATATATATATATATATATATATATATATATATATATATATATATATATATATATATATATATATATATATATATATATATATATATACTGGAGTAAGCACATAAAATGTGCAACAATGTGGGAAAAATAGTACTCAAATACCAGAGGTAGAGTAATATGCTTTATTTAGACGGTCAGAATACAATTCGATTGATTAAATTTATGTTTGCAATGAAGGCAGAGAAATATAGGCTTAGAGACAAAGGTTAATGGAGTCTAGGAAAGGCAAAGGGACGGTAACTTCCTTCAGTCTTTAGAGTAACGATCGTTTGGCACAGAGTTATTTTGTTGACGTTCAGTCCCAGGATTTCGACCTTTTATTGAAAAATTCAAAGAAAGCATCTCGTCGACCGGTTGCTGCTGCTATTGTTGATGTTAATGCTGTTACATTACAAAGATTCCTCTTCATGCAACTAGAACAGGTCTGTTTTTCATCAGAATGTTTCAAAGAACTTTTGATACAATGGTTTTTCTGTTCTTTTTGCGACAGCGTTAGGAAATGGAAAATGTTGGCATTTATGTCTTTCACAAATGCAATGACGGCGTGAAGGAAGCGAAGAAAGTGAAGCAGTTAGTATTTAAAACCGAAACCTGGTCACGAATATGGTTCAATGAAAATATCTTCTTGTTTAATGAGGCTGACACTCGCTCAATGCTATCATTATGAAACCAATTTATATTCCAAAACATTGCCAAAAAGAAGATATTTTCACAGCCTGAATATTTAAAACTGAAATGGCGATAACAAAGTGCAATTCATGGAATCGAGTGACATGCGCATTGAAAGGGAAACCATTCTAGAAAATCTCAGAAACAGACGACATTCAAGGTTGAAGTGACGTCAGGAATACTTCATTCTACTGTATGAGAAATTAAAATTATTGCATCGACGATGCATTGTTGCAGCTGTTGCAAACGATTGCACTTGATGTGTAGAACATTGCTAAATACTTTGAATACTTATCTCATTTCACAGAGTCCGTAGGAAGGAATCTACAGCAAATTGGATACTATTATAGAGAATTTATTCCAATCCATCTTTTCCAGCCAGCTGCCATTATATAAACGATAACCTAACGAGGAGATCGTTCATTCTTCCTCCGGCTTCGACGTTCGCCACTTCTTCACCTACTTCCTGCTTCTTTCCTTCTATTCACATTCTTTTTTTCTCTTTTTGCATGTCCATTATAATTTCTCCCTTTCTCTCTTTCTCTCTCTCTCTCTCTCTCTGTCTCTCTCTGTCTCTCTCTGTCTCTCTCTCTATGTCTCACTCCCTCTCTTTGTCTCTCGGTCTGTATCTGTCTCTCTCTTTATATATATATACACACAAATTAGAAGTATATTAAGCAGCACTGATTAAAATAAAGTATTACATATGTGTGTGTGTGTGTGTGTGTGTGTGTGTGTGTGTGTGTGCTTATACTGTTTGTAGAAAAACATAAATTCGGAGAAGCACATTCTAAGATGATGTAGAGCAGTTAATATTATAATGTGGGAGGCCGGCCTCCCCCATTATAATATATTTCCTATGTGTTCATTTTGTTGTCCGTAAAAAAAAGTCCATTTTTTGACATCCTGTACCCGGATATGCATCTATATATAGATGTAGATGTAGGTATGTACATATATATATATATGCATATGCTCACATATCATTTGTATTATTATATAGATATATAATATGTAGATAAGGTTAGAAATCCAAGCTGTGACCTCTTGAATTGCATCGGCTTATTTCAGTATTTCTAATCTTTATGTAGATGTTATATTTGTGTGAGGCATACACAGGATTTGAAAATTCTAAGAAACATTTTTTTGCAAAGTAACTCTATATAAAAGCACAACACTAGAAAAATGTTTGTTATTATTTATTCCCCATTGCACTTTCATTTGCTAATGAAATATTATTTCATTTTCTGAATAAAAAATTTCTACTAGGAGATACCTTACACGCTTCACCTACATGTACAACTTTGTAGCTCCTATTAGCAAATGAAACGTGGGCAATGGGGAATAAATAATAAACATTTTGTCGACCACACAGCATAGTAGGGTCAGTTGGGCACCGTCTATCAGAAATACAGCACCAAGATACAATTAACTCCGCCAGAAATTTGGAAATGACAAGCTGTACTGCTTGGCATTCGTGCTGGAAGCTCCACTGTGAACATTTCAGAGTGTTTGGGTGTCAATCTAAGGACAGTGCAATCTTAAGACATGTACCGAGAGTGATAAGAATCAAACATTCAGTCAACACCATGGTGTTTGGAGTGGTCACTAGTGATGGCGACGTTATGCCTCCATTCATCTTCCCACACGGCCACAGACTCAACACGGTGGCCTACATCAAGTGCCTGGAAGAGGTAGTGCTGCCCTGGGTCAAGAGGGTGGCTGCTGGAAGACCCTATGTCTGGCAACAGGACTCTCCACCATGCCACACAAGCAGAAGAACCCAGTCATGGCTGTCAGACAATTTCTGCGACCACATCACCCCTAACATTTGGCCACCTAACTCTTCAGACTGCAACCCCCTGGATTATTATGTGTGGGGTGCAGTTGAGCGAGAGACCAACAAAACTCCTTGTAACACCAAAGATGAACTGAAGGCAAGGATTATGGCAGGATTCACCAACTTAAATAAGTCCAGAAGAGTTGCAGGGGATTCCGTAGTCCTCTGGAGGCCATGGCTGAAGCCAATGGCGATTTTACTGAATAAATTTACTCTTTAGTATTTCAAGATAATTTTATGTAATTTTGGTAAATATATCTGTTAAAATATATCTGTTAAAATGAGTATTATTTTCAATTCTGCGTAATATATATATATATGCATGTATGTGTGTATGTATGTATGTATATAGTTGAAATTTACAGATAAAACAAAAGACGAAGACAGGTGTATGAACAACAAACAGATGTATTAGTTTGACGCTCGAGAAAATGAAGATTGTTTATGTTTCGAGCCTACGCTCTTCAACAGAAAGGAATAAGAATGTTTGTGTGTGTGTGTGTGTGTGTGTGTGTGTGTGTGTAATTCATCTAATACTTTTGTTCTGAAACATAAGTATATTGAGTTCTACACCAGATTATTAGTCATGCAATGGCTAAGCGATATATGCATATATTTACACGCGCGCGCACACACACACACACACACACACACACACACACACACACACACACACACACACATACACACACATATATATATGTATATATATATATATATATATACATATATATATATATATATATATATATATATATAGTCTACACGTTTTTTTCGTTCTCGCTGTTTATTTTCTCTTATTCCTTTCTGTCGAAGAGCGGACATTTAATGAAGCACACTTTCCAATCTGACAGTATATAACACCTGTACACTGTAAATAGACACTATGCGTGGCACTCCGTCGGTTACGACGACGCGGGTTCCAGTTGATCCGATCAACGGAAGAGCCTGCTCGTGAAATTAACGTACGAGTGACTGAGCACTCCACAGACACGTGTACCCTTAACGTAGTTCTCGGGGAGATTCAGCGTGACACAGAGTGTGACAAAGCTGGCCCTTTCAAATACAGGTCCTTCTCATTTTTGTCAGCTGAGTGAACTGGAGCAATGTGAAATAGAGTGTCTTGTTCAAGGAGACAACGCGTCGCCGGTAATTGAACTCACGACCTTACGATTGTGAGCCAAATACCCTAACCACTAAGCCACGCACCTTCACTTATATATATATATATATATATATATATATATATATATATATAGACATATATACACTGTTATGTGGATACACACACACGGACATACACACACACGGACATACACACACACATACGTAGCGTTATTTGCCTCTGTTCGCAACTTTCTCACTTTGTATATTATCCTCCACATTTAGACTTTGTACACCCATCATCTCACTGATATCCTGTGTCATTGGCGCAACAAGGGGAATGGTGCCATGGAATTTAAAGTCCCTGAACTTCCAACGCGTTGAAACTGTGCCAAATCTAGTCTCCATGGCTGATGAGAGGATTTCCTTGCTTATTCGTCCTTTTTACGTCAATCGTTTCCATATTTCATTTTGATTTTACTTTAGATATTTACCGACGGTACATGGAGAAGAGGAAAGAGAGGGGAGGGAGAGGTAGAAAGAGAGAAAAACGTGTGTGTATATCTTACGTATATTTTGTGTGAAGCTATAGTAGAATTCCCATGCCTGAGTTCTCGCAGACTGCAATCGAGCTGGAACTGTGTGGCTGCGAAACGAATCTCTTAATTATACGGCTTGCCACATCCGCTCTCCAGTCTATTTTTCATTGGGAGTTACAGAAGATATTGTAATTAGAATTAAAGTTTTTAACTAAACAAGAAAATTAGTTTTTGGAAAATTAATTAATCATTCATTAAATTTCAGCATTTACAAATATTTTTTGAATTGAAAACTCCCTTTAACTGCTAGAAATAGCAGTCAAAGCACCGTCAAATGTTTCACTACATTAGATTATGTAAATTTTCTTTGTTTTAGCAAATCAGACACCGTTGCCTGCCGTCAGTGAAGTTGTTTAAAGAGTTCCAACAATGAACAGACGTCGTATGTGTGATATTTGGAAGAGAGAATAATGACGTTACTATTTATTCATCGATCACCTCCAGAAGATCGATGAGAAATCAATTGTTCTATTGAAACTTGTTTCTGAATTTGAATGGCGAGAATGCCATTTCCGCTGGATATCCACTACCAGCAGCAAGTCTACGCAAACACTACCACAAGCAGGGATTATCCACCCCGCCAAAACAACAACCAAAATTTTAAGGGCAGCTACGAAGAAATAAATTTATAGAGTGAGAGGGAGGGAAGGAGGGACACATGAAACAAGAGGGTATGCATATGCATAAGAAATACAAGTTATATATACATATATGTATATATATATATATATACATACGTTCAAACATACATACATACATACATACATACATACATACATACATACATACATACATACATAACCAGTAATTATTGGGTTTCTGGGATGTGCAATACACTGCCTAAATACCAATCTTGAGAAATTAGGTTTCTCAAAGCCAAGAAGAAGAAAGCTAATTGGAAGACTACAGATCCAATCCCTCACTGGAATTGTAAAAATCTGTAAAACTTGCAGCCCCTAAAACGTTTGTGGGATGCAGAATCAAAATTTGCACCCCTACTTACTTTTCTCAGGTTTAGAAAACAGAGAGTAAAAAGTGGTCTGTTAAAAGTACCTTGAATTAGATTTCTTCGCAAAGAATCAAGAACATAAATAAATAAAAATAAACATAACCGTAATTGTAAGAATTCTCGGCCTGGGTTTGCATCCCCGAAGCAAACTTCGTTCCCGAAGCAAACTCCGTTCCCGAACCAGTGCTTTATGGCGGAGTCGGATAAGAAGGAAATGTTTAAGACATGTTGTAATAATGAAACAACACTCTGAGGAGATCATGGCAGGATATCATTTGACAGGAAATTTCCTTCCTGGTGAGTTGACGGTGGTTTGGGAAAGTAAAATCCAGTGGATTTATGAAGGGAAACGTTTAGAATACATAGGTTTTATGGAATCGTGTAAGACACGAGGGTGACAATGTACAACACTTCAAGAAGAGAAAGGGTATTGTGGACGAACAGCTAGAACTTGGATGTCTCGGGTGGCTGGCATCAGACTTCAGAAACCTGAAGAGAGCAGGGATTGGTGGATTGGAGAAAGCAGCTGAATGATTCCGTTTCGTAGATACAGCTTACATCGTTTCAGTCATTAGACTGCGGCCATACTGTGGCACCGCTGCCTTGAAGAATGTCTCTGTCGAATGAATCGACCTTCCCCGACCCAAGGACTTATTTTTCAAGCCTGGTATTTATTCTATCAGTCTCTTTTGCGAAGGAAGTGGAGGACGACGGAGAAGACGGGGAGGAGGAGGAGGAGGAGGAAGAAGAAGAAGAAGAAGAAGAAGAAGAAGAAGAAGAAGAAGAAGAAGAAGAAGAAGAAGAAGAAGAAGAAGAAGAAGAAGAAGAAGAAGAAGTGTGATAAAGACAATGTAGACCAAAAGAACCTGGATTTTCCTTGGTGCCATCAAATGTTACTCAGCACCACAACAGGGGAGGAGAGATACTGCGGCAAGATGCTGAAATAATTATGGTCTTCGATTGACAACTGACGAAGAGAATGTCCTGCAACGTATGTGAGATATGTAACAGACGGGGTGGGCACGAATGGAGCTTAAATCAGGGCTGACCTGGTATTAAACAACCACAGCAAACACAAACACACACACACACTAACACATATAGACTCTCTCGCTCTCTCTCTCTCTCTCTCTCTCTCTCTCTCTCTCTCTCACACACACACACACACACACACACACACATATACATACAAAGTTACATGCACAATCACATACAAACACACGGTTTCACACAATTACAGAATAACACACACAATCATACGCACACACACACACAGAATCATGTTCACACAGCAACAGGCACCACCACCACCACCACCAACAACAACAACAACAACAACAACAACAACAACACCAATAAAGTTTATAATAAAACATGTCACCGAGATCTAATGACATTCTGACAGCCGTAGCAACTTCAGCTCCGACCAATTAACTCACCGGTTGCTAACCGAGTCCAGTCTCTCTAATTACCGTTGCTAAGTTAATATTATCTCATTTCGAAGCTAACTTCATATTCCATTTCGACAAACAATACTCGCCATTAATTCATCTCACAAATAGTTTGGCATTTTTTTTAAAATCATTTTTTTACATTTTACTTTTATTTTGCTCTGTTTCTATTTTTATTTTTTATACTTTTTCTGGTATTTATGTTCTTTGCTTTCCCTTTATCAGGATTCTTGTATTTTAGTATATGCGCGCGCCTGTATATTAAATGTGTGTTGATGGGTGTGGGTGTGTATTACATATTCATGAGTGTATATATATATATATATATATATATATATATACAAAATATGAGGTTTGGTTCACAGATGATCTAAACGATTAGGTACGCTAGGTAAGCGCTGTAATGGATTACCAGGGCTCCGAGGTTATAGTCGAGACGGTAGTTATGGAGCCATTGCAGATTTTCGATATAGCAGATATATAATTGTTAAAGAGGACAACAATCGTTAAGGTGAGGCAAACATCTCAAGTCAAATACGTTGTTATTATTATTATTATTATTATTATAATTATTATTATTATTATTATTATTATTATTATTATTATTATTCAAAGTCTTACAGCTGTTTCTGGGACATCCCCGAGTATGGGATATTCCGTCATCGGAGACAAATCGGGAAAATGAGAAGGGTGTATATTAATGAAATGGTGACATAGAGGACAGGATTAAAGTAATAAGACGAAGAAAGAGAAGAAAAAAGAAGCATAAAAGTTCACAGTTCAACTTTCTGATCATGTAGAAGGTGCAATCCTGCGTAACTCCATGTGGGTTAAAGTCCTGATATTGTAAACAACCAGAAAAAATACGCGAACACATCAACGTTCAATAACAGAATGGTAGCGGAGGTGGTAAAAAGAAAAGAAATTAAATAAATAGAAAGAGAGGTAGATAGAGTGAGGGGGAATTTAAGGATTGGCTTTATGGGTGAAGTAAGGTAACCAAGAAGATAAGAGAGAGGAGGATGAGGTAGAGGAAGATAACATAAAAAAATAAACAAAATAGAGCAAAATGAAATGAATTTAAAGAGAGTGGTAAGTGCCAGTGGTATTCTTCTAGTTTGTAGGGGTTGGGGAGGAAATCTAGTAGTAAATGCTTGTGTCCGTTCTGGCTAAGGTCAGTGGCTGTAGAGTTATTTTTAGCAATGGGGTTATGGGTGTGTAGGTAGTCAAGAATGGAGGAGATAGTTGAATGAGAAATTATTTATGGGTGAGAGTTAGAATTAGATATTAGGGGATTTATTGGGTTAAGGTTTTAAAATAAAGAATTAATACTTATCTTATAAAGTGATGGGGGTAATGTTGATAGAAGAGATATAGAGGGGTATGTGTTAATGATTTAATGATCATGGAGGTTTGTATGTGGGTGTTATTCGTGGGGGTGAACTTACATTTAGATCTATGAAAGAATTTAAAAGTGTGGAAGAATTTGTGTTTACATGTTGTGAAAGCTTCGTTGTGTCTATTAAGCAATTGTGGTGAGTTATGGGTTAAAATTTTGAGGGATTCTTTTAAGCAGAGTCCACAAATGGTGTGCTGGCCCTGTTATGGGATACCAGAGTCTATTATAACCCAGGAAAGTCTATATTATATTTTTCTATTAATTAGAAGCTGTACGTAGCTGCTTAGGGAATTCCTATTCTCTTTATATTTAAACGAGTTTAAATGTGCATAATATCTCTATTTAAGATTGTGGTAGATCCAATGTAGTAACTACTGGAGTTATTTACTATGTTGTGAACGGTGCATTGGTATACGACGTTGAATCTTCTGCATTGGGCTTGCAGCGGGCAGTCTATCCCGGATCTGCAGCTGCAGTTATCAATTTTACGATGGTTGACTGGAAAGAGAGATGAGGCAGTGCTGGTAGAGGCTGGAGTGGTATGAGGTGAATCGATCGTGATATTGCTGTTATTATTGCTGTCGTTTCTAGTATTGATATCAACGCCAGCGTTACCATTATCATTATTATCGTCATATATATGCATGTATGTATGTATGTATGTATGTATGCATGCATGTATGTAAGTACGACTTTTCTTTGAGTTTATTTAAGTTCTCAAAGAGAGTTCAAACCAGTTGCTAACAAAGCAACAAGACATTTTCAGTTAAGAGAATTCCCGGTGTTTGTGAATATGTGGTTGAGTTGCTGTGTTGGTTGAGCTGTCGAGGCATACACCCAGGTGTGTTCATCTATTCGTCTAAAGCATCTCAGATGGAGAATCTTTAGGATGTCTTACAAAACTTCACTGTACCACTAATAGATCGGATATGGAGAAGCAGCGCCAGTTTCTTTTACCCTTTCTTTGAACAATCTAGTATTTCTAGGTTTTTATGTTAATTTGTGAGTACATTGCTTGATGCATCTATGGTGTTAGGTACAAATGGGAATTTGTAGTCAGAGTACAAGAGCTGTAAGATCCATATTCTTTCACCGTAAGTGTTCTCTTTCTTCGAGATGATTTATGGTACATTCACAACCACTGGGCAGTTGATCTCTACAACAGCATATGGCTTTTGTTCTTTGTCCTCTACAACAATATGGAGCCTGTTATATTTGTTCCGAATTACTGTTTTGGTTGGAAATTTCTCACCAATATTCCTTGTTTTTAAAGGCGCGAATACATTCTCCTTCTGACATGGCTTTGATGTATACGTCAAGGCAATCTCTTCTGCGGAGAGCATTGTAAATATTATCTGCAACTACGTCACGCCTCGGGGCAAGTAGTATCTTCTAGGCAGCTGCTGATGATGTGGATGACTTCTTCTACACTGATAAAGAATAGCCAACCTTTTCTGTCACAACGTAGGAGTTTTGTGGTATCTTTGTTTCTCTTGTTTATCATGTATGTATGTATATTATATTATCTGCTAAGGTTTTAAAATAGGCGCAGGTGTGGCTGTGTGGTAAGTAGCTTGCTTACCAACCACATGGTTCCGGGTTCAGTCCCACTGCGTGGCACCTTGGGCAAGTGTCTTCTACTGTAGCCTCGGGCCGACCAAAGCCTTGTGAGTGGATTTGGTAGACGGAAACTGAAAGAAGCACATCGTATATATATGTATATGTATATACATGTGTGTGTGTTTGTGTGTCTGTGTTTGTCCCCCCAATATCGCTTGACAACCGATGCTGGTGTGTTTATGTCCCCGTCACTTAGCGGTTCGGTAAAAGAGACGGATAGAATAAGTACTAGGCTTACAAGGAATAAGTCCTGGGATCGATTTCCTTGATTAAAGGCGGTGCTCCAGCATGGCCGCAGTGAAATGACTGAAACAAGTAAAAGAGTAAAAGAGTAAAAGAGTAAAAGAGTAAATGAGTATATGAATGTCTGTACGTATGCATGCATGTTTTCATGTGTGTGGGGTGTGTATGTGTGTGTGTGTATTTTAATTTCAGAGTAAATTTTCGCCGCTCACCGATTTGGTCGCAAAGTTATGAAGAAAACTGTCTCGTTTTAACCATCATCCTTGAAGCCTCAAAATGGTCTTGCAGACATTTACAGCCCCAGTTATTATGATCATTTGTAGCGTATGAATTAAGAACTTGCGTTCTCACCTCAAGATCTCGAGTTCAGCCATATTTTGCTCCAGGCGGGTTTGGTGTGTATTGCTTCAATAATAATAGGTATGAAGCTGAAAACGTGTCCTGGGTACTCGTTATCAATGCTCCAAGATGTCTTCTGTCTCTTCTTTATGTTTCTATCCACATTCGTGTCCAGACGGCAGCTGATTTCCACAGCAGAAGATATCTTCATGTGATCCCACACGATAATATCTGATCGGTTGTGTTTTAACTTGGTGGCTGTTTTAATTCTTAAGTTCCACCAATGCCTTTTCGACTCATTGGTCTCAACAGAGTCAACTTCGTCTGTTGGTGTTTTCTTTTTTATATATGTATATTTATATATGCATGCATTTATGCATGTATTTATGTATGTATGTACGCATGTATGTATGTATCTATACATGCATGCATGTATGTATGTATACATGCATGCATGCATGTATGTATGTATGTATGTGTGTATGTATGAATGCATGCATGTACGTATGTATTTATGTAAGTATGTATATACGTAAGTATGAATGTACGTATGTATGTATGAGCGCATGCATTCATGCATACATGTATTGTATATGTATGTATGTATTTATGCATGTATGCATGTATGTGTGTGCAGTAATCCCTCGCCATATTGCGGTTTTTATTTAAGCTTACGCCGATTCCCCTGCGGTGTTGTTTTGCATTTATAACAAGATAAATATATACAAGTTGTAAAAATAGTTTTTAAAATACAGTACAGTACTCTTTCTATTTCACGGATTTTCCCCTATCGTGGGCGGTAGGGATTTGGAACGTAACACCCGCGATAGTCGAGGTATTACTGTATGTTCTCTTCTATTTTTGACTGTCTAAATTCTTCCTCTGAAGACGGAACTGGTTTTCTAACAAAGATACAAAGCTTCAGATGATATTTGTAATGTGCGAGTTAGTTGGTTGACTTCTTTTTCTGAAAAGCCCAGCTTATTCAGATTGTCAGTTTACACACCAAACTAAATGTACCAA
This sequence comes from Octopus bimaculoides, assembly GCF_046866305.1. Taxonomy (NCBI): domain Eukaryota; kingdom Metazoa; phylum Mollusca; class Cephalopoda; order Octopoda; family Octopodidae; genus Octopus; species Octopus bimaculoides. Next base: position 196,841,185 of record NC_142928.1, read on the forward strand.
TTATTATTGGTATAAATGTGAATTAATAACCTGGATATAGAAACTGGAGGTTTCGAAACAGTTGTCCATAGTCATTGTCTTTCTCTTCGATTTTCGAAGAGATTTCCACATCAGCAGGGCAGCTGAGTTCTATGACAACGCGTGCTTTTCCTTGCTTGTCCCAAATAACAATATCCGGCTTGTTATGCTTACATTTGACAGAAATTTTGATAGGAATGTTCCACCAGTATTCCTTGTGTTGACGTTTATGTATATATTGAATATTATGCATATGTTATCGATATTTATTCCAGGACAGTCTTTTTTCCGAATATAAGTACATGTGTGTGTGTGTGTGTGTGTGTGTGTGTGTGTACATACAAAGATACATATATAGCTACTTGTGTGTGTGTATATATATATATATATATATATATATATATATATACGAATATTGTGGCGCATATATGGATATATACTTAGATGTGGGAATGTTTGTATGTGTATATGTATATATTGATGCATGTGTATATAGATAGATAGATAGATAGATAGATAGATACATACATACATACATACATAGAAAGGTTGGTAGGTAGATAGATAAAAATGCGTTTATATACATACATATGCATATACATAGTGATAAGTCTATATATATTTGCACATCGATACTCTAAATTATATATATGATTATTGAGCTTCGATGTTTTTCTCTCATGGAATCAGGTATTATGGTCGTAAATCTATTTAATATCCTCACAACAACAACAACAACACTCAGTATTGTTTAGTTATCTGTCTTATTGCTATTTTCCAATAAGTCATCGATCAGGCAACGAGGTTCACATGGCTTTTCCTATTCCAGATCGATTGGTGAAATGAAATTAAGGCGACACACTACAACAACAACAACAACAACAACACTGATTGTTTCCTTTTTTCCCGCCATTTTCTAAAGAAATCTTCAAATGCCCCCCCCCCCCCCGTCCCCCTCAGTGTCTCGCAACCTGGAAGCAATCAATTCGTCAATGCGAAGTGATTATTCTATGACATGTATTTATACGCACTCTGAATAAAACTTGTCTTCTTTCCCAGTTTTACGCCATCTTTCTTCGACTTAGCATAATTAGATTATCCCCCACATGTCCCACTCTAAAATCTCTTAGAGGACAACGGCTTCATCCGACCTAAGGCACGATAATCCTTCGTTAAAAACGACGGTGAAACCCTGAAGTGGGATGTCCCTGGTGAGCACTTCACAGTTTCGCAGCAGATTCCTGCTTCAACACTTTGATTCTTTTAACCTCTTCTTCTAAAGTTCTTTCATTCATCGCCCTTCAGCCAATGATAATTGTTTTTTTTTTTAAAGGGGGGATTTCCAACGGTTTACGTTCTAGTTTCAAATCTCACCGAGGTCCACTTCACTTTCATCGTTTTGAGGTCGATATAAATGAAATAGGTCAACCACAGGAGGCGACGCTGTCCACTAAACCTCTACGACCCCCCCCCCCCCATACACACACACACTGCAGTCCTCGTGCCTATAATAGAAACGATGATCACCATCATCATCATCATCACCATCATCATCATTATCATAAATCATCATCACCACCACCACCATCATCATCATCATCATCATCATCATCATCATCATCATCATCATTATTATTATTATTATTATTATTATTGAGAAAGCAGCACGTCATCAAAGTGACGCTCGTGTACAAACATACCCACCATGACCACTCGTCTGATACTAAACACCTTAATGTTTCCAATGGTGAATTATCCAAACCCCAAAGAATTCCTCTCAACACATGGCTATGATGCTCCCCAACTACTTCTGCTCGTGATCAGAGATGCACATAACGTCAGCCACCAAGGGACATGCTCAACTGGTTAAGGTCAAACAACTGACAAGCAAATCTGTGGTATTGAGCAGAATATTAGCTGTAATCCCCATCTTTTATACCAGGACAAAAACAACGGACATAATAATGCTTCCAATCAATTAAGATCAGAAGCCATAAGTGCCACTACCTGGTACTGCATCAGGGTAATGATAGCACTTCCAATCAGTTAAAATCAGAAACCATGACAGCCTGGTTCGCTAATGCATGCTAATTTAGTTAGGAAGTATTTTGTCTTTGATGACAACAAGTCTCCTCAAATCACAAGAATCTTTTTTTAGGATTCTTACAAAATAGAGGATGGTACTTTTCTGCATGTTGACAACGCGCGTTTCAATTCGAATTTCTTTCACTCCTTTTCGTAGTCTTTTGGTTGTTGTGCTGAGTACACCTGTTACTACAGGGACAATTGTCATCTTAGTTTTCTATAATCTCTTTATCTCTCTGCCTAGGTCCTAATGTTTCTCATTTTTTTTCCCATTTCTTTAGTATCAACTCTGCTATCATAGGGAATTGCAAAGTCTATGATATTGCACTGTTGATTTTCTCTTCTATAATCACATCTGGTTTTCCTGCCTCAATACCATGGTCAGTCTTTGTAGCAAACTCTTACAACATTTCGTTATTCTCATTTTCTATCAAAGTCTCTGGTTCGAATTCATACTATTTTTCTGTTGTTTTCAAGCCACACACTCGACTAACATCCTAATGCACTCTTTTGTCAATACACTCATGTCAGTTTGTCTATTCTTTTTGTGCACTCACAAAAACGTGACTGATACTCTCGTCTCCTTCCCTACAGATTCTACATTTGCTATCTGACTGAGTTTTGCCAATTTTTGCTTTGATTAGATTTCTTCTAAGAGCTTGTTCCTAAGTGACTGTAATTAACGTTTCTGTTTCACGTTTCAAGTTCCCATCCATCAATCAAAGCCAGCAAATGGAAAGCAGTAATTAAGGTAGATGATGAATATGCCCCGGAATAATCATTTAAAGATGTTTTTGTTACATGTTATTATTGTTTTTGTTGAATAAAAATTTGTTGAAAAAAGCCGCAATAATTATGCACCAACCCAACATATATATATATATATATATATATATATATATATATATATATATATATATATATATATATCATTTGAAGTGGTGATAAACATTTTATATATATATATATATATTATTTGAAGTGGCGATAAAAATTTTATATATATATATATATATATATATATATATATATATATATATATATATATATATATATATACAGGGTGGGTAAAAAGTAAGTAGGCATTAAAAATTGGTAATAAAATCCATATTCCTTTTACAAATTTATTGAAACAAATGATAAATGTTCTTTATTACATGGGAAAATGAAAGTAAATCTTTATATTTCAACGTAAGCACCGGTGGTGTCAGTCAGTTTCCTCGAATGGCCAGGGATGAAATGAACAACCTTCTGAAGGACGTCGTCTGAGATATCATTGCAAACCTCCTGAATCCGTCTCTCCAGGTCCTCCAGTGTGGCATGTTCTGTCTTGTACACCTCTTTTGCGTGACCCCACAGGTAAAAATCACGTAGAGTGAGATCTGGACTTCTTGGAGGCCATTCAGGAGGTCCGCGTCGTCCCATCCAACGTCCTGGAAAATGTTAGTCTAACCACGCATGTATGGTAAGAGCAAAATGGCGTGGTGCACCATCCTGCATGAATATCAGGTTACCAATGTGATCCCAGCCAGACATCGTGGGCCACACGCAATTTTCGAGCATCTGAAGATAGCGGTCCGTATTCATGGTGTCACGCAGAAGATATGGACCGAAGACTCTTGTTGGTGTCATTCTCTCAACCGTCATGTTTGGATCCTTATCACATGACTCCCAGTAATGGCAGTTGTGACGATTGATGAAACCACCAACACGGAATACAGCCTCGTCACTCCAGAGGATGTTTTCAAACAATTCAAGTCAATCTTCATCCCAACCTAGTATGAACTCTCCATATTCCATTCTACGGTCACAGTCTTCAGGTTTTAGCTCCTGCACGTAATGGGGTTTCCACGGACGAAAGTTCAATTCTTTATGCAACACCGTACGTGTATTGTGTATATCTTGTTAGTCCACTTCCACGAGCTGCTTCACGTGTTGATTTTTGCGGGCTGCGATTAAACATTTCCTGCACTGTTGCCACGATCTCCACTGATTGGGATGTGGTAGGACGGCCACTTCTTGCATCATTCACAGAGTCCGTGGTCATCAGCTTTACGTGACAACTTTTTATTGTCTCCGGACGTAGTGTTGCATGCTTACCATTCTATGCATGCCACCATCTCTGAACCAAAGCAATGGAATTCCACACTTCATAGCGTGCTGTTATCTTAGCTCACTCCCGAACAATCAAACCACCGGACATCTGGAAAATAAGAAGTAAGACAATAAGACAAGAAAATAAAAAATCCCCATTAGTCTTGTCTGTTTAAAAAACGTTTTTGTCATGACTTCAGTGCTACTAAAAATTCTATAAGCAATTTCTAATGTCTACTTTACTTTCCACTCACCCTGTATATATTTTTTATATTATATTTTTTACATTATAATTTTCATATTTTCCATGTGATTCTACACGACCTTTTCCATGTAATTCTATTTTGCATGATAGTTTTTGAATATATTTTAATTTTTGAATTTTTTTTTATATTGCAGGGAATGAACCTGTGAAAAGTATTCTACATTGGAACTGGGCTCTGACCGCGATCTGTTAATCAAGAATCCAACATTAAATAATATTGAACAGTATTTATAACAACACAGATTCCAGGATATTTCTTTATACCGTACCAAAATGCCAAATCCTGCATTGATAGCCCATCGTCGTGGAAGTTTACAACTGTCGTGCCATGAGAGCGATGCTGCCGATTATCGAGTGGTGGTCATGGGAGCGGCTCGTGTTGGCAAAACGTGTATCGTTTCACAATTTCTTCATGACAAATATCTTACAGATTACCATGAAACAGTGGAAGAACTTCACAGAGGAGAATTTGTCATGGACGGAACTAGGATTATCCTCGACATTCTTGATACATCCGGTGCTTACCAATTTCCTGCAATGCGTAAATTAGCTATCTCTACCAGTGATGCTTTTGTGTTGGTGTTCTCTGTAGACTGTGAGAAATCTTTCGAAGAAATGAAAGCGATGCGTGACCAGATATTGGAAGAGCGAGAAACGTGTGATTTACCGATTGTTATTGTGGGCAATAAATCTGACGTTGAAGTGAAAACTCGAATAATTGAGAAAGAAACTGCTGAAGCTTTGGTTGCTGTAGAATGGGGACATGGTTATGTAGAAACTTCTGCCAAAGAAAAAGTGAATATTGAAGATATATTTAAAGAATTGGTTTATCAAGCGAAAGTTCAGCAATTTCGACGGATGCCTGCATTCCGTCGAGGGCGAAAATCGATGCCAGAAATATCAATAATGACTACTCACACGAAAAGGAAGAAACGCAATAGCTGCAATATTTCTTGAATGAAAACAGAGAAGAGACGGAGGTATTGAACCCAGACAGCTCAGTAACTAGCAATCGAACAATCAAGCGCCAAAGCAACTCAGCAACTAAACAAACAATCGAAATATTACAAAAAACAAATAAAATGATCACTTAGAAATCAAAAAGAAAAAGAAAATTTTTTAAAAAAATTAAATTAAAAATAATTGCAAAAAAAACCCTGGTAAACCGTAGAAAAGAATTCAACACTGCATGGATAGGTGAAGCCATAAAACCATAAATGTACTACTGTCGGATATAAGCACTGTTGTGTATGTAGCACTGTTTATATATACATATATATATATATATATATATATACAGGAAGAGAGAGAGAGAGAGAGAGAGAGAGAGAGAGAGAGAGAGAGAGAGAGAGAGGACTGTTACTTATCACATTGCGTCGATAACTAAACGGATTTTCGAAACGACAATACAGGAGTCGATGCTTATCTGTGTAATCTTTCTTTCTTACTTCCCCTTTTCCTCCGAAGCCATTGTCACATAATGATGTGATGTTCTACAGATTATCTTAGTTTTCAAGGCGCTAAGCGGCTGAAATATATTCTCCGCCGCCGCCACCACCATCACTATCACCACCACCATCAGTGCAAACGTAATCAGCGGATTACTGCAGTGTTATCTTCACCAGACAATAATTATCAAGAACTCCTGTATGAAGAATAGATAGATAGATAGATAGATAGATAGATAGATAGATAGATAGATAGATTGTGATTACACTTTCTAAATATGATCATTCGCGTTTCATTGGTCTTTCACAGAAACTCTGTAGAACAACATTTTGCATTTCCCTTGAAGACATTTTTAAAGACAAAAAAAATGCTACAATGTTGTAATTTATTGCGTTGTGATTTATTTCTAAACATCGGTAGATGATAGTTGTTCATTGATCTGATTGTATTGAACTCTAAATTCTGATTTGATTAATTGTCATACACTCCAATACTCGCATACACACACTCACATATGCATGCATACATACACACATATAACCATCTGGGTACCATATATAACGTATATACGCTATTGACAGGCATAAAGTTGTGGTTTTTGTCTGAGAAAAAAATCTCTTCATGGACATATTGTACTAAAAACAATAATATATCTTAGCGAAGCAAACATTCTCTCAACAGTGACTCAAGGGAACGCAAGATGTGATTCGTCTCCTTCAATATAGAGGAGACAGTGAATTCATTATTCACTGATATTGCGGAAAGCTTGCCGGGCTGAAATATACTCAGTGTACATGATGGCGTATATACGTTAGGTTGGTACACAGATAGCTATTTACATTTTATGCGATTTAAATTGCTGAATGCATACATACATATATACATATATAAGTATATATATGTTTGGGTGTGTGTGTGTGTGTACACACATACATACATACATACATACATAATACATACATAATACATAATAATAATACATACATGCATACGTTCATACATACATACATACATGCATGCATACATACACATAAATACGCAGTTGTATATAAAGGTGTAAGTGCATGTGTATATGTGTGTGTGTGTTTCGTTGAGTGAGTGTATGTGTTTGAGAGGAAGATAGAGAGAGAGAGAGAGAAAGACAGAGAGAGAGAAAGAGAGAGAGAGAAAGATATTATTACAATAACAGAAACTACACAAATCCAAAAATACTCCAAGAACGTGATTCTACTTAAAATGGCTGTTATATATATTTCTGTGTTTTACAAACTTTACCCAGATATTATAGACCTCTGTCTCAACCAGCCCTTTCTTTTTTTATCATTGTCACTGTGTATTTTTCACATTATCAACCAAATACTATTTTTTCTATCTATATATGCAATATTATAACAAACTCCTTTCGGTAATATTCTTGAAAAATACGAAAGAAAGGAACTACGCCAAAGTAATATTCCTGCATTTGTTTCATTTTATCATTTATCTTTCTACTTATAGCATTGTAAGATGTATACCCATTGTTGTTTGTGTAGGTGTACAATTATTTCGTATGTGTATGTGTGTGTGAATGGATGTAGTTTTTTGCTAATATGTTAGCAATGTGTGTGTGTGTGTGTGTGTAGGTATGTATGTATACTTTGCCAACTTTCTCTGGATGAAGGAAGCCGGACTTATTGTAATATCTCTCTGGGACTATTTACTGGTTGCATAGCCAAAATCTTTTGCATATTCCATCTGCAAATTATAAACATTACGATTATTACGTAACTCCGAGGTTCCTGAAACAGCTGTCGAGTTATATATTCTCTTCATAGTATTCTGTATTCTTTATGCTCTATGTAAATATATTTGTATATATATATATATATATATATATATATATATATATATATATATATATATATATATATAAACATATGTGTGTGTGTGTGTTTTGTCTTTGAATGTATGTAGATATATGTGTTTATGTGTGAGTGTGTATATATATATGTATAGATATAAATATGCGTGTGTGTTTTATGTATATATATATATATATATATATATGTTTGTTCTATTTTCTCTCACTGTTTATTCCCGTGTTCCTTTCTGTCGAAGAGCGTAGGCTCGAAACGTAAAAGAGTTTCTCACTTCCCGAGCGTTAAACTAATACATCTGTTTGTTGTTTACACACCCGTCTTCGTCTTTTGTTTCTTTTTTGTAAATTCTCACTGTGTATGTGTGTGTATGTATATATGTATATATATATATATGTATATATGTATATATAAGTCAAGCCTAATTGCGTTCATCTGCATCATTACTTAAATATATATATATATATATAACTGACGTACATTGAATTGTATTGAGGTGCGCTCATGTGTAAACGGATATTTCTTATATATTCATGTTGTATTCTAACGAGGGTGGAATATTAATTGGTAGCCTGTTCTTATCAAAACTGGGGTGGGATAGGATCAGGATTCCCTTACACGTCGTAGACACGCGACGAGTTTGGAAATATGTAAATATTGGATTCGTCTTTAGTTTTAGAATTTCGGAAAACGGAAAATGCACCTAAAAACTACATGAGTGCGTGTGTATATATGTGTGTGAGTGTGTGTTCGTGTATGTATATGTATGCATGTGTATGTAGTGTGTTGCGTGTGGAGGAGTTGTAATGTAAAGTGATGTACACGCAAGGATATACGCGCAAAATACGATACGAGATGCAAATGTAAATATATTTTAACATAAATATTAATACGTGCTATTTATTATGTTACATCTACAAATAGAGAGATAGATAGATGTATATATATATATATATATATATATATATATATATATATATATATATATATATATATATATATATATATACACATATATATATATACGTATGTGTGTGTGTATGTGTGTGTGCGTGTGTGCATGTGTGTAATTGTTAGATCCAAGCATTTAGGTGTATAACGTTAGTAAACTTTGAGTTCATACCATGGTTGGTATAAGAAAACAATTGTCAGGAACAATAATAATTTATTGACGTCGGAGGTTGTAGGCTTTTCACATATCGAAGTTCGATAAGCTGGAAAAAGCATTTTTATAGTTCATGGTTAGTAACTAGAGTTGCTATGGATGCGAATAAAAATCCAAACTGAGGGAATAGAGCAGGTAAAATCCAGCTACGTATGTTTCCTGGCTACCAGATTCACGGAAGTGATGATTACTCAACGAGAGGATTCCTTGACGACAATGTAATTTTCATATAACTAAGGTATATTCGGCCTGGTGAGTAGCTAGTGGAGCACTCCTCGTTGAGTAGATATTACCTCTGATAATTTGCAAGCTAGGAAACATATGTATTTTACCTGCTCCATTGTCTCAATTTATATATACATATATGCATACATGTAAATTAGATTACATTAATTTTAGCTTTACTTTAGATTATTGAGCACTCTGTGTCTACTTGATAAATATATATCAAAAGATATACTGAGAAGTGTGTGTGTGTGTGTGTGTGTGTGTGTGTGTGTGTGTGTGTGTGTGTGTGTGTGTGTGTGTGTGTGTGTGTGTGTGTGTGTGTGTGTGTGGATAGGGAACAGTTTTGCTTTGAAACCTGTTATATTTAGAAATGACTATGTTCTAGTCCCGTCTTTTTTATTAAAGATTTCTTCAAATTTCCCTGTTCGTCTTTTATGCTGGATTTGAAACAATGACATATTTTATTCTGATGTTTGTGATTGTATTTGTTAATGGCGTGTTATCAGCGCCATCTGTACTATGTCACAACGGGTTCTGGGAATAATTTTATAACTGGTACAAATATATGCATGAGAATACATTTGTTAAATAATATACACAGAGTATACGTATCAGAACACATTCATTAAAAATTACATACACAGTATATCGATGCGAATACATTTGTAAATAACATTAAACACAGTGTACAGATGAGAAGAACGTATTTGTTTATGATACATATGCAGTATATGGGTGTGAGTACATATGTAAATAATACATTCACATTATATGGGTGAAAACACATTTGCTAATGATATATACACAGTATATAGTTGAAAATATATTCGTTAAGGATCTATACACAGTCTTTACATGAAAATACTTTTGTTTGTAATGCATGCATACACAGTATATGGCTGAAGACACATTTGTTAATAATACATTCCCTGTACACGGATGAGAATACATTTGTTAATAATACATTACACAGTGTATGGGTGAGAACACATTCGTTGATAATACATACATAGAACATGGATGAAACTATATGAAACTATTATTATGGTTGTTTTTGTTGTTGTTGCTGTTGTGTTCTAAAATTAGACCGATGACTGGCAGAATAAATGGAGACCACATGTCTTTTGCTGTTTTGAGGTGTATTTGTTTTTTGTTTTTTGTTGTTTTTTTTTAGCCTTCACATTTCTTTTCTGAGTTCAAATCCCGCCAGTGTTATATATTCATATTTCACTCGTTCTGAAATGGATAAAATATGCGAGAGTTCAATATTGGATTTAATCGATTGTGCCCTGTCACCAAACGCTGTTCTTGTCTGTCTGTTACAAATCATAATAATTTTATAATGTATAGTATTAAATCTTTTGTCTAACATCTGCAGCCTGCTCATTGTTTCATTCCTTCACAATATATCACCACTACTTTATTATCTCCCCTTCTTCCTAGCTCTTCTATGTGACTCCTCTGTCCGGCATTCGCCATGATAGATCGCTAACCACTATACCATTTTCGATTTTCTCTCCCTGTTTATTTCTGTGTTCTGTCGAAGAGCGTAGGCTCGAAACGTAAAAGCCTTTCTCACTTCCCAAGCGTTAAACTAATACAGCTGTCTGTTGTTTACACACCCGTCTTCGTCTTTTGTTTATTTGTAAATTCTCACTATATATATATATATATATATATATATATATATATATATATATATATATATATATATATATCATATTATATTATATTATATTGTACATACATACATACAAAAATACCCTGTTGTTGATGTTGAAATTGCAATGAAGGAGCCTTGGATCTAGGTTAGAAGCCGGTTCTTTCTCTATTGGCAAGAAATCTTGAAATGAAACTGAATAATGACATACATACACCTAATTACCAAATTCGTGTGCGAAACCGAATGGTAAAATCGGATGAAATGGATCTATAAAGATTAACTACACACACGTATGTATATATATATATATATATATATATATATATATATATATATATACATATACAAACACACACTCACTCCACATCAACTCTAGACTAGATTGTTCCTCTGTATTTATTAAACCATTGTTGGTTCGGCTTTCATCATCATCATCATCGTCATCGTCGTCGTCATCATCATCATTATCATCATCAACGAGGCAAAGTCGTCGTCGTTGTTGTCACCAGCCACCAGCACCCTCCCTAACATCATAAAACTCCATGCATTCATGTTGATAACTATTATATATTTCTCTCCAAATATATTCCATTAGTGATACTAGTTCCTGCCTACCCGTTTCTGCACCCGGGCCATACCACTTCTTTAACCAGAGATGGAACTGTGGAAGCAGTTTACCGTTTCTCACTTCTCTTTATCTTACATTCTTCATTTACTGGATAAACTTTCTCCATTCTACAGCGACGACGACTACGATAACAAAACAAATAATAATAATAATTGATGCTTGATTATACCAATTTCGCTTCGCTTCCGGTTGAAACAATTTCTTATCGACAATATCCATATATATACTTACATATATATACATACACACACAATTATATACATATATACACATACACACATATAATACGTAATCATTGATTCTAACGTTGGCAGACGGTCTGAAAATTGGAGGGAAAAGAGAACAGTCTATTATGACGACCCGAGTTTTTAACTGGTATTTATTTCGTTTTTCCTGGTAGGAAAAAAGCAAAATTGATATAGGGGTCAGGGTTTGAAGTCAGAACGTAAAGGGTCGGAACAATTAGCACAAAGAATTTTTTCTGAGACCTCAACGATCCTGCTGTCATCCTACCGGAAGGATACGTCGAGCGAAATACTTAGCGGTATTTCGTCTACCGCTAAGTTGTGAGTTCAAATTCCGCCGAGGTCGACTTTGCCTTTCATCCTTTCGGAATCGATTAAATAAGTACCGTTACGCACTGGGGTCGACTTAATCGACTTAATCCTTTTGTCTGTCCTTGTTTGTCCCCTCTATGTTTAGCCCCTTGTGGGCAATAAAGAAATAGATAATAATAATAATAATAATAATAATAATAATAATAATAATAATAATACTCAGTCTCAGAAGCAAACACGTTTTTCTCGGCATATTTCTCCCAAAGGGAGGAACATTTATCTGCATTGTAACTCTCTTTTCAACACACACACACACACACACACACACACACACACACACACACACACACACACACAACATGCACACACACAGGCACACATGCACATATACACATTCATACACACACACATACACACACACGACGTAAATTCAGCATAAAATTCTGAAATATTTCCTTCTTTCTCACGGCCATATTTAGTTCGACAATATCTCCACATTTGGGTTGTGTTTCTTACGAGATAAACAACATTTTAGACGCACTGATTCGAAATCTTCAAGTTGGAATTAACCGTCAAGCCGTATTTAGAATCTTTGTTTAATTTGCCGTTCTTCATTTCACCACTCAGTTTATTTCTTCATATCTTCACGCATAATTTACTTCACTTTAACACTTAACATTTCTATAAATACATTGGACAACATTGAACAAATGAAATCGTAATGTCTAACGCTTTTAGCTTGTGGTTATAACAAGAGCTGCACATGTCGATCGTTTGTGTGGGCGTTTGTAAAAAGGCCATCTAAACATCTTTACAATATTGGACTGTGAAATATCTGGAACAACTTTGTCACAAAATCTAAACATTTCATCCTGAGTGTAATAAAAGCTATTTCTCTTTTAATGGTATATTTTGATATAACGTCCGGATGTTACAACGGTCGTTTCTTCATATTTGCATGTAGACATCTTGCGTGTAGAGTTAGATGTATGAGTTAGATTTTCACGTAGACTATTATTATTTAGTCGGCTTTCAATATAGTGGTTAGTCGACCGCCGTACTTGGCAGTCTTACTAGTTATGACATGCAGAGCGTATGGAGGGGAAATTAAGGTAAACGCCGATGCAAATGTTTAGTTCCTGCGTGCGTTTCACCATTGCAGTTATCTGGACCTCAGCATTGGATGTTGCGAATGCATTTGTATGCCTAACCGCAATGGATCAAGGAAACTCTTCATTGCTTTCTGTTACAGAGATTTATTATCCATATACACACATATACATATACAGACATATACATGTTACAAGGCGCGACAGAAAAAAGAAACTTTTATATTTTACACGCCACATTGATGTGGCGCCAGACAAATGATAATGGTGGTCTCATACGGTTAATGTTTTACTTTAAGTTCGGACCAGTGGGCATTTGAAAGTTTTACTGTTGCAAAATTTATAAACAATCTAAAAGGGTCTTGGTACTTTTTGGTTATCTCACCCCCATTAAAATATTGGGTTATCTCCACCAACTGAGAAAAGTTGTTTAACCCTCAATAAAACAAACAAAAATGAAAAATTAATAAACCTGGAAAGTGAAAAGATTAAACATCTTATCGAATCTAGTAGCATTTTTATAACAAATTATACAAAACTGAAAAAATTAAACATTTTACTGAATCTAATAACAAACCATTCCATTCCTATTTAGGGGGCCAAACGCCAACGATCTGTTGAAGAATTGAATCAAAAGGATCCAACTCTTTTAATCCAATCTCTTGTCGCCACATAAACTCAGTTTTTAAGTGGGGAGATAACCCAGTTTTTTTAATGGCAATTTTTTAATGGGGGTGAGATAACCAAAATGTACCAGAGGTTTTTCCCGCATCCTGAATCTTTGTACATGGTGTGAGAGAAAAAGTTCCCGTATTTTACAAAGCCATTAATGCAGCGCTAGTAAAGTTCGATTGGTGGTAATGATTTCTTCATTTAAGTGATACCTTGTTTTCTTTCCGTTAGCACCATGGCGTGTATCTGTACACATTGTTTTTCACATTAGGTTGTAGTTGTTGTAGTAGCTATTGTTAGTTGAAGAAACTGCATCTGCAAGCCAGTAATTGTGATCAAGATCAAAGTTAACACTAGTGCGGCTTGAATTCGGAGTAAAATTGGTTGAAATTATAGATTGTTAAATATTCAGTTTACCATTTATTCTAATTCTTCACTCGTTCTCAAAGTTACAAACGATCAATATTCCTTATTCTAGTTTCCGTAAATTAATTTCAGTAATTTAATTATGAAAATATTTCTCAGAGCAATAAACAAAACATGATACAATATCATCCGGCTTAAAATATGGCAATCGCCATAAAAACACAATGAACGATGTGTGTGTGCGCGCGTGTGTGTTCGTATATTTACGGAGCAGCTTTTCATTTATTCATCTTTCATTAAATATACGACTGTGTTCAAGTTTTGTCTTTTATTTCTTATATTTTTTGTATTTTCTTATTTGATTTTTTTTTATAGAGTCAGTTTGGAACAATAAAGTTCCAAAATCCATTTCTAACGTTTCTAGACTTTCAGTCTCATTATCAGGAATTGAATTTAAATATATTTGGTGCTTGTGTTGTTTCTTATTTACTGGTTGAGTTCATGTTGACATTTGCACGAAAGGGCTCTTTAAAATGTTAACATCATGCATGAAGGGCCACGTGGTGACTGTTCGCTGCGGTCAAGCCATAATTGTATCACAATACAATGGCAAGACAGGCAGGCAGGCAGGCAGACAGACAGACAGATAGATAGATAGATAGATAGATAGATAGATAGATAGATAGATAGATAGATGTGTATGTATGCATGTATGTATCTATGTATGTATATACGCATGCATGTGTGTAGGTCAATATATATATATACATACATATAATATATACATACATACATATATATACATACATATAAAAGAAGAAAAGGAAAATGGAGATTGAGAACTTAATAATTGTTTATTATTAACAGCAAATTAATCATCATCCCTTACAGCTGTTTCAGTTAATACTCAGTAAATATTAAGTAAATATTAAATTTATATTTATATGACCTGAGTATAATATCTTCAGAGGGAAAAAATACACCCTTGGATGTTTCATATGTGCTTATGGATTCATTATAGCAGACTTTAATGGATCCATGAATCTGTTATATTGAATCCATAAACACATATACAAAATCCAAGGATATATTGTTTCCCACCGCTGAAGATATTATGCTCAGGTCACATAAATTTAATATTTACTGAGAATTAATTGAAACAGCTGTAAGGGATGATGATTAATTTGCTGTTAATAATAAACAATTATTAACTTCTCAATATCCATTTTCATTTTCTTCTTTTATATGAAAATAATGTATATGTTTTTATATATATATACCTATTATTTTAAGGAAATTAATTCCCCAACAGTATTAGGTATTGAACCTGTGTTTCCTTGGAGGCAACAATCCCTTCATGTGGTTAACACAATCTCTAATCAAAAAGTGACCGCTAACTCCAAAAGTTTCTTTTTTATTTTCTCTCTGTTTATTTCATCGTGTTTCTCTCTGTTGAAGAGCGTAGGCTCGAAACGTAAAAGACTTTCTCACTTCCCGAGCGTCAAACTAATACACCTGCACGTTGTTTATACACCTGTCCTCGTCTTTTGTTTTTCTGTAAATTCCAACTACATGTGTGTGTGTGTGTGTGTGTGTGTGTGTGTGTGTTTGTAATTCTTTGAAAAGAATATTATTGACAGTGACTTTGAAGTTTCGGTCGGTTAAGCCATCGTCGGACGATGGTTTTTCTGGACGAAACTTCGAAGTCACTTTCAATAATATTCTTGCTTAAAGATAATAAATTTCTACTCTGCAAACGCATAGAGTAATCCATCAGATTAATACAAAATTGTTTTAATTATAACTGAACATAAAAACAAATATTAACGTATGTAAATGTGTGTGTGTGTGTATGTGTGTGTGTGTGCGTGTATGCATGTGTGTGTGTCCGTGCGTGTGTGTGCGTGCGTGTATGTGCGTTTTTTTATTGTTTATGTATGCGTGTGTTGAGCAAACAGGGCCGGCATCTTTCGTGCGCAAGAATTCTTATATAACCATAGAGTTTTAAAAGGAATGGTTGACATGCTAAAAATATCTTGTCAGATGTTCCCCCCCCCTCCTCCTCTCTCTCTCTCTCTCACTCACTCTCTTTCGCTCGTCCATTGACGTCATCGCTAAGTTTGTTACACAACAACTGTTAAGATGTTTGTTTGTTTTTTTGTTTCCTTTTTATTTTTATCGTCTGTTGTTTTATGCTCTTTTTTTAATTTATCTCAGAGAATCGTTTGCTCTCACTCACTCACTCACTCGCTTATTCTGTGTCTCTCTTTCCCGCCTTACTCTCCTTTTCTCCCCTTCTCTCTCCCCTCCACTCCTACAATAGCAAAACCTCACTCTTCATTAAACAAACCAAACAGCTTCTACATGACCACTTAATCGGCTAAAAATAGCAGTAATCACTCAAACAATCTTTATAAAATAAAAAAAAAGAGAAGGAAAAACAACACATTGGATAATGTAGTCCTAGATACACTACGCCTGAATAAAATACAGGATGGTCACGGCTGGAACATAACTGACTCTACATTTATTGTACAATGGTTAATGGCAGAATGAACCACCACAATAGTAACAAGCTTCCTCTTCAAGCTGTACCCCTCCCCAACCCCACCCCCCACCACCATCACTTAACTTACAAAACTCATTAACTTGTTATATTCTGTCCCCATCTTTCACACAAAAAAACCTCTACTTAAAAAATATTTTTTAAAAACCCCTATTTCAAGAGGCCCTCCACGTTGTTATTGTTTTACTTGGTATCAATGTGCTGCTTGCAGCGGTGAGCTGGCTGGCATAATTGTTTTTACATTCTGAGTTCAAATCCCGCCAAGGTCAGTAGTCGTGTATCTAACAAAAAAGCATACATACATATATGTGTGTGTATATGAGTGAGTGAGTGTGTGTGTGTGAGTGAGTGAGTGTGGGTGTGTGAGAGTGAGTGTGTGTGTGTGTGTGTGTGTGAGTGAGTGTGTGAGTGTGCGTGAGTGAGTGTATGTGAGTGTGTGTGAGTGTGTGCATGTGAGTGAGTGTGTGTGTGTGAGTGTGTGTGTGAGTGAGCGTGTGTGTGTGTGAGAGAGAAAGAATGAGTGTGTGCACAGCAATAGTTAAGTATGATCCAAGTGTAGGATCCAAGTGTAGGAAGTTAATAAGCTTCGAGCATGTACACAGCTAATATAAAGGACAAAAGGTTGACAATATACGATGAAATGAGTTTATTAACATCGTAAGTTACACACTTCGTTCCATATTGAAATCGAAGAAAATTTCGATAAACTGACAATCACCATAGAACTCACGGTTTAGCAACTAAAAGCGCAGATAAAAACCCGAAAATCTAAGGATTTTGTTCATCCCCACGCAACAATATAAACAACTTAAAAGTGATATAACCTGACGAGTAGCTAAGCAGGTTTTATGTATGTTATGTAACCAATATTGTTTTAGCTATGAAACAATTGTAGTCAGCGTTTTACCTGTTCCATTCCTTATATAATCTTACATCACTCTAGGATCGAGAAAATAGTACCAGTCAAGAACGAAGATCAAGGAAATTTACTTTTATCCCCTCCCCTCAAAACTGCTGGCCTAAATTTGAAATAATTAGCTTCAAATCTTGCCGAAGTCAAATCAGCCTCTCATCTCCCCTGGAGTTGATAAAACTTAGTATCAGTCAAATACTGCGGTTCATGAAATAAATTAACCTGCTGCTACTGCTGCTGCTGCTACTGCTGCTGCTACTGCTGCTGCTGCTACTGCTGCTTCTCTTACTGTTCTAGTTTACACGCATGTCAAGCCTGTTTGAGCAAAACAATAAATACAGACGTTCCAACTTTGACCATCCCACCTTATTTCAAAAACACGGTGTTTCCATCACTTCATAGCTTTGTGTCCTTCTATAAAATGAAAGCGATTTAGCAGCTATTTCTAACAGGTCTTGCAACAACATAGAGGCTGCTTCCTCTCACTTTCCCGTGTATTGGCGTTCTGAGAAATACATACATACAAACATGCATGTATGCATGTATGTATGTATGTATGTATGTATGTATGTATGTATGTATGTATGTACGTATGTATGTATATATGTATGTATGTACGTACGTACGTATGTATGTATGTATGTATGTATGTATGTATGTATGTATGTATGTATGTGTATAAATATATTTTTTCTCTCCCTGTTTATTTATGTGTTCCTTTCTGCTGAAGAGCGTAGGCTCGAAACGTAAAAGACTTTCTCACTTCCCCAGCGTTAATCTAATACAACTGTTTGTTTTTTACACACCCGTCTTCGTCTTTTTTTTTTTGTAAATTCTCACTATATATATATATATATATATATATATATATATACATATATATATATATATATATATATATATATATATATATATATATATATATATATTTATTTATTTATTTATGGGTTTCAGCCATAAGAGAGAGAGAGAGGGAGATACATAAGAGAAAGGTTGAGTAAAGATACTGTTAGGAGAGACAAATAGAGAGAGAATAAAAGAGAATGGTGTTAGAGAGGCAGGAAGAGGAAAATTTGGTAAATTGTTAATATTTAAAATTGACCAAATTTTCCAGTTTCGGTATCAGTTTATATTTTCTGTGCAAATACATTCACCAGCACTTTCGAATAGCATGTACGACTTTCTCATTCAAAATAAAACATCTTTAAACTTTGGCTATTGGAATGCGCAGATGTGTTTCACAGTTTGGATATAATCCCTTCTATACACTCTGTGTGTGTGTGTGTGTGTGTGTGTGTGCGTGTGTGTGTGTGTGTGTGTGTGTGTGTGTGTGTGTGTGTGCACGCGCGCGCGCTTATGTCGATTTGAATTAAAATCAATTCCACGGTAAACTGAAGAATTACTCAATACAGTTTGTAGAGTATGTATTCATTATATTTTTACAACAAACGAAAGTGGCGCTAACTGCGAAGTTTTGGCTTACAACCTTCGTCGGAGTTATATGTGTGCGTATGCATATACGTATGTATGTGTGTGTGTGTGTGTGCGTATATATATGTGTGTGTGTGCACGTGCGCACATGTGTGCAAATATATGTATATCGTTCTATTTGTTTCAGCCATGCGGTTGCGTTCATGCTGGAACACCATCATGATTTTGTCCCTTTTCTCACAGCTTTCTTACTTGTCTGATTTCTTCAGAGTGATAAGATTTCATATCACCACTCCTGTTTGTGCTTTTGCCTCAGTTCCTGGCCCATGAGCGATTTTGATACCGCTGCTTCATCTGTACCTTATGTCGGGCCATTGGTTCGTGCGGTATTGTGGACAGGAAGGTCTCCAGTTCCTTTTTGAGGACATCCACGTCCACATTGTGTAGATTTCTTAATTTTTATGGCATGGTATTGAAGAGCTATGGGCCTTTGGACCCTAAGCTATTGCAGTACATGGTCCTGACTTTAGATGGAAGTGGACGGTACCTTTGAGACAATACAATGGCATCCAGTTCGGACATTTGTATAACATTTAATACCGAAATTAGGTACCATCCCTTCCAGAATCTTCCCTATGTAGATTATTACATATCTGTCGCGTCTTCGTTCCAGGGAGTAAAGTTATCCTCCTTTTTTTTTTTCTTAGCGTCTTCCTGTAACTCATCTGTTGCACTGTTACAATCTCTTCACTGTAGTAACGTTGGATCGCTTCAAGCTCCGGTGATAGTTAGGCACTATGTTTGAAGAACCTCAGTGTCCGTCCTGCCATTTGTTTGCACTTTGTTAGTATCTTGATGACGTGTACATGAAATGATGCATCGTTACACATACTGATCTGCAAGTCTCACACTGTCTATGATTCTGAGACGGCAGTGTCTTCGGGTCCTGTATATGCACGCTGTGGTGCATTTGTGAGCTTATAGCGCAGTGATTGAAATTTCCCAGCATTAAGCTGTATGTTATTTTCTTCAACCCACTCGTATATTCCATTTAGGTCCCACTGTAAGCGTGTGGCATCGCCTGGATGTTTTATTGCCCGTGATAATTTTGTATCGTCGGTATAGCTGGTGGCAGTGGCTGTCTGAGTGACCATGGAATAGTAATGGCCCTTAGAGAGTTCCCTGGGAGATACCACTCAGAATTTGTGTTTCCTCAGAGAAGGCACCTTTGGTTGCAACTACTTGACTTCTGTCTTTTAGGAAGCCATGCAGACACTCTCCCAGTTTACCAACTATGCCAAGGTCTCGTAGCTTATGACACATAATGCCATGATCTACATCATCAAAGGTCTTTGTGAAGTCACGGTATATCATGCTGACATCTGAGTAGTCAAGGAGTTGTTTCAAAACCCGGTCATAATGTTGTAAGAGTTGTGTGACCGAGCTTCTTCGTGAACGGAAGCCATGCTGTATACCATTCAGTAAGACCATTCCCTCCTAGGAACATTATCAGTTTCTTTCTGAGGAGTCGTTCCATGAATTTGTTGGCTATGAAGCCTGAGAGATTAGCTTGTAGTTCTTAGCTTCAGCTCTCTCTCTCTCTCTCTCTATATATATATATATATATATATATATATATATATATATATATATCAATACTAGAAGATACTATAATGATGTATTAATATATTAAGATATATCAAACACATTATAGTATGAGTGGCTCGCTAGCAATTAAAAAGCAAACAGGAATTAATAAATCAAGGGTGCAAAATAGCACCAACGATTGCTAGTCAAGAAATTAACTCTGAAAGTCACAAAAAAAATAACCCCATTACATTTACGGGAAGCGGGTACAGCAAACAAAAACCATATTCCCCTTGTGAGAAAGACTCACAAAAAGATGTATGTGTGTGGGGGGGGGGGTCCTTTCTGTCGAAGCGCGTAGGCTCGAAACGTAAAAGACTTTCTCACTTCCTGAGCGTTAAACTAATACATCTGTTTGTTGTTTACACACCCGTCTTCGTCTTTTGTTTTATTGTAAATTCCAACTATATATATATATATATATATATATATATATATATATATATATATATATATATATATATATATACACACACATGTGCGTGTGTGTGCGTAAATGATAGAATAAGTTTTGAAGTCTGGAGAGGACAAATATATTTATGGGAGGGTGAAGGAGAAATAAAATGTAAAATAAATCTGGATTAAAAGAGAGAACAACGTGAACGAGTTAAGAGAACTGGAAGTCAAATGGAAGAACTCTCGTGAAAGAGTGTCGCGAGAGACGTTAGACAAGTATTATCTAAATTATTTCATACATACATGCATACGCGTGTGTGTCTGTGTGTGTGTGTGTGTGTGTGCGTATAAAAGTCAAGTATTGAATCGTTGGACATTCGGTTCCATACGCGTGTCTACGAATATATATGTGTTTGCAAGTGTATATATCTTTGTGTATGTATATAGATAGGCTGGCTATGTGTATCCGTCTTTGTATGCATGTTCTTATTTGTGTATTTGTGTATGTGTGTGCGTCTGTGTATGTGCATATTATGTGTGCCTGCAATCTATCAGCGAACATATAAAAGATTACTAGACATTTCGAGCATCTATGCTTACATACATACTCACACATATACATATATATATGTATATACATACATATATATATATACATACATAATTATATATATATATATATATATATATATATATATATATATATATATATATATATATATATATATATATATACATATATATATATACATACATACATACATATATCTGTTTATACGAGATCCTATTGTACACATTTAATTATCTTATCAATGCACTCACGTGACAAATCCAGTTAGAGATTTGTCATTACAGTAAAGGTTATATTAATCTCAATAATTGTGAGATAATATTTGTGTTAATTAACGTGATTAATTGGCGGATAATGATCACCCAGACATCACGAAACAACACTTCATTTAAAGATGTTCTGGGATTGGTTTTTAATAATGAATTTCTTTATAATTCTTCGTCCCAAACTAGTAAAGACTCTTGTACATTTCTGTGTTTGACTTACTTAAAATATTTCTACTAAACAATAATAAACATCATCGTCATCATCACCATCGTCGTCATCATCATCATCATCACCACAACCACTTTTGTCATTCTTATTTTTGTCACACTTGTAATTATTATCATTCTCAACAAAGTGTTGAGGTTTTACTCTTCTTCGTAGATTAGTTTCTTCTTCACCATTATCCTTATCATAATTGCTGTTGTTTTAAGGCGGCGAGATGACAGAATCGTTGGACCGACGGGCGAAATGCTTAGCGGTATTTCGCTCGTCGCTACGTTCTGAGTTCAAATTCTGCTGAGGTCGACTTTGCCTTTCATCCTTTCGGTGGTCGATAAATTAAGTACCAGTTGCGTACTGGGGTCGATCTAATCGACTTATCCCATCCCCCCAAAACTGCTGGCCTTGTGGCAAAATGTAAAGTTATCATTTTTTTTTTCTTCAATCCCAGTGAAGCACCGCTGTCGGGGTTCGATTCCATCAATTTTAAGTAATTGTCATCTACTTCCTTGTCTTATGACAAGGTCCCGTGGTTGTGATAGATATGATTGGCTTGTCATAAAGTCTAACTTGTGTGTGTGTATGTGTGTGTGTGTGTGTAATATTTATATATATATATATATATATATATATATATATATATATATATATATATATATATATATATATATATATATATATATATATATATATATATATATGTATGTATATATGTATGTATATATATATATATGTATATAGGAATATATATGTATATATATATATATATATATATATATATATATATATATATATATATATATATATATATATATATATATATATATATATATATATATATATATATATAATTACATTATACATTAAAACCTACAAACATACATCATGCACATATATATATATATATATATATATACATAGATCATGCAAATTTGCATACATATATACACACGTACAAATATACATACACACAAGCAAAGGTACAGTCATTTATACATACATAAAAACATGCCAAATCACGTACATGTCAACAAGCCTGCATACACCATGCATACATATAAACATAAATACATATATTCATATATATGTGTGTGTATGTGTGTATATTTGTGTGCAAACATACACGTACACGTACACATGCATACAACCAGTTATACATATATGCATACGTAACATACATCCGTGCATTCATATTTGGCGTGGGAGGAGATTCATCGAGAATACGACGATGACTATATTTGACTTTGAAGCCATAATTGTCATCCCTATTTTATAACAGGTTAATCCTTAGAGGGATTACCTGAGGGAACCTCTAATCCGAGATCGTAGTGATTTTCGACTGAAATTTGACTTTACCACGCAGAGAGCCACAACAAACAACATGGCTGGATACAATAACGCAGTTGGAGAACAGAAAGAAAACAATGTCGCCAAAGGCAAACTGACTCTTTATTGGCTGCAGTTGCAGAAGAAACCGTTGCTGTAAAATGCATTTGCCTTAGAGTTATGAAGTTAGTATTTGATTTGTCAAAACATGTAAAACTTTCCAGAAGTCTATTATTTAAATATATATATAAGCATGTCTAGATATGCAGCATTATGCATGAGAATACACACATAAAACTAAAATACAAATCTGCACTTGTACTGACTTCAAATATTACACACTCACATACAACCAAGCACAAATATGATGTTTAAAATTCCAATGAAGGAACCGGTTCTTTCTCCATTAGCAAGAAGTCTAGAAATAAAACTAAGATACATAAAGTGATGGGTTTATTCGCCGTAATATTCGCCGTAATATGAGAAAATTGGATATATGTTTGTGGCAAAACCTTTGTTAAACGTAAGAACAACATGCCAGACATTATGATCGTGGATTGGTTAAAAGCGTGCACAGTAACTGCCCTGCAACGTTGACCTAACGTTAAAGATAAAAGAAAAAGAATTTCACTAGACACATGATGTACCTGTAGACATTCCACTCGAAACATACCTTTACATTTATACGTGTGATTATTAGGGTGGGTGGTTGTGTAATTAACTTCCTCAGAGCCAGTTTCGAGTAAATGGACTTCACAAAACCTGAAAGGACACGGTTAATTAGAAAGCTGGTATTACAACCAATTAATAGAACTGTAAAATATTAAAATGTTCCTAGAATTTGGCCTGAACGCATGCACATATGTATAGACATATAAACAAATGCACGTGCATAGACATGCGAACGTGTATGTTCACACACACACATATACATACAGATATACACATACATACACTATACACGCGCGCGCATATATATATATATATTATATATATGTAATATATATATATATAAACAACTTGATCTCCTGCTGTCCAAGGTATCAGATGAGCCTACGTCATGGACAAAATA
>NC_142928.1:196875747-196903247 GCF_046866305.1 Octopus bimaculoides
AAGCTGAAAAGGAGGGTGCAAACTGCTCTAAGGAAAATTAAACAGGAATGGTGGAATGATAGGGCAAAAGGGGCACAAGAAGCAGCTGATAGAAATGATGCCAGTTGTTTGTATTCTTATGTTAGGGAGGTATATGGTCCAAAATCTTCTTCAGTAGCTCCAGTGAGAACAGAAGATGGATGTTTTCTTCTGACTGACACCGCTTCTATTCATAAGCGTTGGGTAGAACATTTCTCTGCACTTTTGAATAGACCATCATCCGTTAATATGAGGACGATAGAAAAAATTGAACAACTTCCAGTTATAGAAGAGATGGCATCTGAACCAACTCTAAATGACATTTATTTAGCTATGAATAAGCTGAATAACAACAAGTCTCCAGGATCTGATGGAATCTGTGCAGAAGTCTTGAAATATGGGGGTGACAAAATGATGGAACTCTTAAATATTTTAATTTGTCACTGTTGGAGAAGTGAGAAAGTGCCTCAAGACTGGATTGATGCCATTCTTGTCTCCTTATATAAATCGGGGCCAAAGGATCTGTGTGGTAATTTTCGTGGGATTTCCCTTTTGTCTGTGGTTGGAAAGGTGCTCGCCCGCATTTTGTTAGAACGTTTAAATACCTTTATAGTTCCAAGTATGGTGTCTGAGTCTCAGTGTGGTTTTCGTTCCTCCAGGGGCACAGCTGATTGTATCTTTACTGTCAGACAATTACAGGAGAAGTGCATTGAACAGAATCTTGCTCTGTACCATTGCTTTGTTGATTTGAGCAAAGCATTCGATACTGTTAATCGAAGTGCTCTGTGGCTAATTCTGGGGAAAATTGGTTGCCCAGAAAAGTTTATAAACATGGTCAAGGCTTTGCATCAGGATATGAGAGCTAGGGTTAATTTTGGTGGTAGGCTCTCTGAATCTTTTGCTGTGGAAAATGGAGTAAAGCAGGGAGACCTTGATGCACCCACCCTCTTTGCAATATACTTTGCCGCTGTGGTGTCACATTCCTTTCAAAACTCTGAGGAGGGTATCTACATAAAATATCGAACAACGGGGAATGTTTTTAATTTGACCCGACTGAAGTTTAAAACGAAGGTTTTTACTTCACTTATTAGGGAAATTTTGTATGCTGACGATTGCGATCTGGTTAGTCATTCTGAATCGGGTCTGCAATCCCTTGTATCTGCATTTGATGCAGCTTGTGATGATTTTGGCCTGACCATCAATCTGAAAAAAACAGTTGTGATGTATCAACCTGCGTATGGTGCTGTTTGTAACCTCCCTAAAATTTTTGTTAAGGGAAAGTTACTTGAGGTTGTAAATTCATTTGTCTACCTGGGAAGCTCTGTTCAAGATGATGGAAATCTTGATACGGAAATACACCTGCGAATTCAAAGGGCAGCAAAAGCATTTGGTGGCTTGGAGTCACGCGTCTGGCGCCAGCGACATATAAATAACAATACAAAGCTGGCTCTTTACAAATCATTTGTCTTAACATCCCTATTGTATTCCTGTGAAACTTGGACCTGTTATGAAAGGCATTTTAAAATGTTAGAAAAATTCCACCAAAAATGCCTTCGTCATATTTTAAGAATTAAATGGAATTCTTTTACTCCAAACACAGATATCCTTGCATCTGCAGGCATCCCCTCAATTAAAGCCATGATTTTGAGGAACCAATTGAGATGGTGTGGCCATATTGTTCGAATGGCAGATGAACGCATGCCGAAACAGCTGTTTTATGGTGAGCTTGCAGAGGGGAAACGTTATCGGCATAAACCTAAAAAAAGGTTTAAGGATGGCATAAGGACTGCTATGAAGTCAATTGGAATGGCTCCAAAAGATATAGAAGTCCTCGCTTT
Organism: Octopus bimaculoides; assembly: GCF_046866305.1. Classification (NCBI taxonomy): domain Eukaryota; kingdom Metazoa; phylum Mollusca; class Cephalopoda; order Octopoda; family Octopodidae; genus Octopus; species Octopus bimaculoides. The sequence goes on from NC_142928.1 coordinate 196,877,604, forward strand.
AGATCGAGTTGGATGGCGAACAAGGGTGTGGAGTGGAGTGAAAGCATTTGAAGAGGCCAGGATGATGCAAGCAGGGCTCAAGAGACATTTAAGGAAAAAGGTGAAGACTGAGAAGGTGAATGACAAGGACCTTTTTGCGTGCACAGTCTGTGACAGACCATGTCTCTCCTTGGCTGGCCTCAAATCTCACCTGCGAACCCATGGAAAACAAACCTCACCCAGCTATTCTGATTATATGTCTGTGCACACGTTTGAATGTGGTGTGTGCCAGAGGGTTTGCAAATCCAATGGGGGTCTTAAAAGACATGTTAGGATCCACAATGAGCAGAACTTACTTGCAGGTATTGGTAGTGCAAATCAGAGGTGCAATCTGTGTGGGTGTTTTTTCAAAACACTGTCTGGTTTAAAAAGCCACATCAGACGCCATGAAAGGGCTAAGGTGTAGGTGCAGGAGGTGGTCAAACTCTGTTTAAGGAGTAGACAACCACCATGCATATATATATATATATATATATATATATATATATATATATATATATATATATATATATATATATATATATATATATATATATATACTCTTCCGTAACGGTAAGATCAATTAAAAAAAGGACTACATTTGGTGAGAGATAAATAGTATCTAATAAACACAATTCATATTTTTATGAGCTACTATTAACTTCATGCGGGGAAAACATATCAGACACCATTTTTTAACACGTCTGGTGCCTTCACGCAATCCTCAGGCTTTGCCCACATGGCATAACAAGGTAAAACAGGACGATAGGATGAGAGTTAAAAAAGCGAGAAAGTACGAGAAGGTGGAAGATTGAAAACCGGAAACGACAAAGGAAACACTAAAGAAAGAAGGGGGGATTAGAGTTATGTTCCCTTTGACCGTAGAGTCTGCGGTACAGCTGCTCCATCTGGATGAAGAGGGTTATTTTCTAATTCGCCAACAGGAACTTATGCATATGTTTACAGCTGCGGATAATTTCAGATCTGGAATTCAGCAGTGCAGTCGGGTTCTTAGATCTGAAAAGAATCGGTGTTCTTTCAGCTACGTATAGCTTGCATTTTTTGATTCGTTGAAATATGATGTGAACTTTTCGACTATTTTCCATTTTATTGTGTGTGGACAAACAAAAGAATTAAGTATTCGACACATTTAGTAGGAATTACATATATTCTTTTCTGTTCTAGGCACAAGGCTCGAAATTTTGTAGGAGGGGTCAGTCGATTAGATCGACTCCAGCATGCAACTCGTACTTAGTTTATCGACCCTGGAAGGATGAAAGGCAAAGTTGACCTCGGCGGAATTTGAAAGACAGACGAAATACTTATTTCGTTATTGCCCACAAGGGGCTAAACATAGAGGGAACAAACAAGAACAGACGAACGGATTAAGTCGATTACATCGACCCCAGTGCGTAACTGGTACTTAATTTATCGACCCCGAAAGGATGAAAGGCAAAGTCGACCTCGGCGTGTTAACGTTTCTTATTTCTTTACTGCTCACAAGGGGCTACACACAGATAGGATAAACAAGGATAGACAAAGGGATTAAGTCGATTACATCAACCCCAGTGCGTAACTAGTACTTTATATATCGACCCCGAAAGGATGAAAGGCAAAGTCAACCTCGGCGGATTTTGAACTCAGAACATAACGGCAGACGAAATACCGCTAAGCATTTCGCCCGGTGTGCTAACGGCTCTGCCAGCTCGACGCCTTAGGAGTTGCATATATTATTATCTATAATGAAGTCGAATGGAACTATTTTAAAGTATATAGATAGATAGATAGATAGATAGATAGATAGATAGATATACTAAGTCTTTGCCTGCTTGATAACAAGTGCCGACACATTTCGGTGTTAGAACGTTTGAAAGAAATAACAAAACCGATGAAAGAAAAATGTTTCTACGTGTGCATATATACATTTGTGTGTGTGTGTGTGTGTGTGTGTGCGTGTGTGTGTGTGTGTGTGTGTGTGTGTGTGTGTGTGTCTAAAATAGTATTTATCTGTGTATATATACACAGATAGACAAAGAGAGAAAGAGGAATAGACAGACAGATAGACAGACAAATAGACATACAGACAGACAGATAGATAGATTGATAGATAGAAGGAAGGAAGGAAGGAAGACAAAAAGAAAGAAAGAAAGGAAGAAAGAAAGATATAGACGCCCATAAAAGGTGTATTTTTCAATCAATGTCTTTTGTTTGGTTATCGAGCTTCACCCCTTCCTCCTCCCTTACCTTCATCTCGATCCTTTCCCTCATCCACATCGCCCCGACCACGCCCCATTCCCCAGTTCTCAACCCCCTCCCCACTCCAACCCTTCCCACCACCCACCTTTCCGCCCACTCACCGTTCAAACTCAACAATCTACACCTGGAACGGACAGCAACAATATTTACTGAACATATTCTGGCCGATAATAAGTAGGTGGTGGTGGTTGTGGTGGTGGTGGTGGTGGTGGTGGTGGTGGTGGCGGTAGTGGTGGTGGTGGTGGTGGTGGTGGTGGAGGTGGAGGTGGAGGTGGAGGTGGTGGTGGTGGTGGTGACAGCATGATCATGATCAAGATGATGATGAAGAGGAGATGGAAGAGGAGAATGTGGAGGGGAAGTGGACAGTGAGGACGACGACGACGATGATGATGATGATGATGATGATGATGATTATCATCATCATCATCGTCACTGTTCACTTCATCATCATCATCATCATAAGGGTGATGATGATGATGACGATGACAACGATAAGCGCAAAATCTAAAAATAAGTTCTGTAGAGACAAAAATCTGGAAATTTAAATTCTAAAAATAGAAATGAAAAGAAAGATAAAAAGAAGCAAGAAGTGATTAATTAGTCGGTCGGAACTGCTGCAGTTGCTGCTGTTGCTGCTTCGTCTTCCCCACCCCCCGACCGACTCTTCATTAAAACACTTCCCTCCTCGTAAATGCTCCACCTCTTCTCTCGTTCAAAGGACACTAGAATCTACACACCTTTTAATGAGAAGCTCGCTAACCCTCATCCACCCCCAGCCAGATCTGGCAGAATCGTTAGCACGCCGGGCGAAATGCTGAGCAGTATTTCGTCTGTTTTTACGTTCTGTGTTCAAATTCCGCCGAGGTCGACTTTGCCTTTCATCCTCTAGGGGGTCGATAAATTAAATACCAGCTGCGTACTGGGGTCGATCTAATTGACAGCCGCCCTCCCAAAAATTTCGGGCCTTGTGCCTAGAGTAGAAAAGATTATCCAGTGTTTCTGGTCGCCATCAGACATCACAGTTCTGAAATACAACGTAAAGTACATGGTCTTCACATGTTGCACGTCTTCCCTCCTGGGCCGAAACGTTTTTTTCTTTTCTCAATAAAAGAAAATGCTCTTGAAACAGCTCTTGGGAATCTTTAAACTCCATTTGTGGAGGAGTCAATTCATTCAACTAAAAAATTCAAGCGAGTGCTCCAGCATGGCCGCAGTCAAATGACTGAAACAAGTGAAAGAGTAGAAGAGTATAGATAGATGCAATTGTATTCGTTTATTTGTTTCAGTCATTTGACTGCGGCTATGCTGGAGCATCTCCTTTAGTCGAACAAATCGACCCCAAGACTTATTCTTTGTAAGCCTAGTACTCTTTTACCGAACCGCTAAGTTACGGGGACGTAAACAAACCAACGTCGGTTGTCAAGCGACGGTGGGGGATAAACACAGATACACAAACATATACACATATAGACACACACACACATATATATATACGACGGGCTTCTTTTAGTTTCCGTCTACCAAATCCACTCACACGGCCTTGGTTGGCTCGAGGCTATAGTAGAAGACATTTGTCCAAGGAGCCACGCAGCGGGACTGAACCCGGAACCATGTGGTTGGTAAGCAAGCTACTTACCACACAGCCAATCCTACGCCTATGTATATATTTCTTTATATATATTTGTGCATATGTGTGTGTATATATATCCATACATGTACATATCATTTGAGTATACAAGTGTGTGCGAGTGCGTATGTGCGTGTGCAAGTGTGATACAGTGTTTTATAACTTGAAGTTAAAGAGAGGGGAAGGGAAAGAGAGAGAAACAGAGACAGGGGGGAATTGGTAGCAAAGAGAATAATAGGAAGGTAAATTAGAAAGGGTAAGACCCAAACTGAGTGCAAGTTAGAAAGAGTATAAAATAAGGGGAATTGGTATATGATGAAGAAGGCCAGCCAGCCAAAACACCGAGATCACTTGCAACCTCTCAAATGGTTACGATGTGGAGAATATACCGCCAGCATTGCCCAAACGACCTGAACATTTGTTTCAAGGTTCATCCAAGGCTGGGACCACGGGCCATACGTCCCCTGCCCAATTCAGGATCACAACATATAGGTACATTGCGACACAATTTCTTTTCCTCAACAGGCCCCGCCCTGTTTAACATTGTCCCGAAACAGATAAAAGAGAAAAAGGATCCTATCAGCTTTAAGCGGAGTCTAGACAGATTTCTTCACGGAATACCAGACAAGCCATCCATACCTGGATACAACTCACTCAATAAGAACTCACTACTTGAATGGACCAGAAACAAAACTTGACTTAAAAAGGATTTAGATAATCCTATTAGGTGGTGTTATTAAGTTAGGCATGGCCTGGACCAATCTTTGGTAGAAACATATCTAAGTTTTATCTAAGTTTATATACTCAACAAAAGAATGTAAGTTAATCCGTCAATTTCATGTTAAATTCATTTTATGTATGATTTGATCCAAAGGAAACATGTGTGTCTGTGTGTGTGTGTGTGTGTGTGTGTGTGTGTGTGTGTGTGTGTGTGTGTGTGCGTGCGTGCGTGTGTGTGGTCTCGTATACACATTTATGAAAGCACTTATGAATACGTATAGCATACGAAAATACAACCAGGTTTATCTATGAAACGTACACATTTCTTGCAACAATGCATTTATAGCTTTGTATACATATGCATGTATGTCTGAGTGTGCCTGTGGGCGTTTGTTTTAGGATGTATGTACGCGTATATACATACATATATATATATATATATATATATATATATATATATATATATATATATATATATATATATATATATATATATATATATATATATATACATGCACATATGATTATGTATATACGCCTAAATCTTGTACGACTCTATTTCTGTCTATCAGCCCTTTCATCCTTATTCGTTCATTCCACTCTTCGTTCTTTCGTCCCCCCCCCCCTCACATTCCTTGCCTTCTCTTCTTGCTCACTTTCCCTCCACTTTTCACTTCACTGTGTCCCTGTCATTTTTTTCTTGCCCCTCCTTAATTCTTTTGTTCCTCTGCCTCTACCACTGTCTCTTCTCTTCCCACGTGACCGGCGTTCGGCCAAACCTGATCTTTCTTTCTTGACTGGCCGTTGTGCGTGCAACATCGATATTCCCCCCCTGTGCCTGTGAAATCTTGTATCCCTGTCATAAGGCTTTATTTTCACACACGCCAGCTTAATTTAATTCGTCCTTAGTCAAAAGACACCTGTTGTTATGATGAAACGTCTTGCCCTTTGCAATTTCAATAAAAATTCCATTGGCTTTAATTTACCTTTAATGCCTTCATAATTTGAGAGGTGATGAGATTAATAGTAATCTACCACCCCGCCCCCGCCCCACTTCCTCACTCCGAAATGTATGCTCTTGTAGCCATGTGATACCTCGTTATAAGGGAAATGGTGGGTAATTCTGCTAGAAGCAGCAGAGCGGTGGAGAAAAACGTGTGTGCGTGCGCATGTGCACGCGCGTTTTATTAAGAATCTGAATTCCTGCAGAATCATTGCAGAGGCAAATGTACAAATCTTCGAAAGGGGTTTTAAACTGGGGTAAAAACCAGGATTTCTGTCTTATTACCCCCTCCCTCTATTCCTCTTTGTCTTTGTCACAAGGTGTCCTTCCTTTTGGTAAGATACCAAGATACAATTTGAAGTCGATTTGACTGCTATCTTTATCAAGTCAATCGACAGATTGGCCACGCTCTTGTAACTTCCTGAAACCCATATATTTATTAGTTGTGACTGTAGCAAAGAACAGACACGAGCCTTTGAAGTCTCGTTGAAGTTTCGTTCAAGTCTCATTGAAGTCTCGTTGAAGTCTCAGCGTAATACAATATTTCTTCTGTAAACTAACGACCTGAAAATAAAAGAAAACATAATCGGGATTCGATTAACTCTAGCTTCCTACGTTGATTTGATTTACGATATTTGCTTGTGGTGCCGAGCTGCTGCAAGTTCACGCAATATGCCCCCACACCCACACCACCCCCTTCCCCACACACGGACACAGACAAAGATAAGCGTATACAGACACATGAAAGATATCATACATGTATGCATGTGTGTATATTTATATGTATGTATATATAAATATATATATATTTATATGTATGTACCTACGTACGTACGCATATTCATTCATATAGACGTTTCCACCTGCGCATTTACAAACATAATTATCTGGATCTAAAAGATTGGTTGACTCAATATTTATGTAGGAAAACTCCCTTGCGTGTGTGTTCATGTTCTGTGTGTGGATAGAAATGGACTTGCACGTGCATGCACGCTCGCATCTATCTATCTGCCTATCTATTTATCTATCTATCTATCATCATGGACGGACGGTAGACACATCGGCTCCCATGTAAGTTGCATTTTTCACCTCTTAAAAGACCTATTTTGTTTTAAAATTTTGTATAAGTTGTGTATAACACAAAATACTTCGTGAACATATATTTTTCAAATCGGAAATAGCTCTATTTAGAGCCTTATTTCCAAAAATTCAAACATATCTTCCTCGTTCCTAGCCATATTCTTTAAAACGAATATGGCTAAGGTTTTCAACGAGGCCGACTTCCCGCTCCTAATGCCAGAGGCGAAAACACTTAATGCCGTTCCGCATGAACGCAGACAAGTGATGAAGAAGAGCAATGATTCTGAGTCAACTGCTGCTGCCTCAACCACCACCACTACCACCATCACGTGTACAAACTCTGCTGCTACAGCAGTCTTGCCTGCCACCGTCACCAGTGACAACAACAACAACAACGACAAAGACAACAACAACAACAGCAACAACAACGACAACGACACAAATGTCCTTGCTAACACGACCACTGTCCTCACCACTGCTACTACCAGTGACAATAACAACAGCAACAACAACAGGACACCGACCTTCAACACCAACACCACCACTACTTCGACAAACTCTGCCGCCACTACCACCACCTTTGAACCTGGCAGTACCAACACCACTGTCAATACCACCATCAACAACTACAAGACGAACAAGATAAACAACACCACAAACGCCACAAACAACATATCTGCCAGCATCACAAAAACAAATTTTGCCGATGCAACGAAAGAAAAAAGAACAATATTAACATTCACCCAAAAACAAATCAATGACACAAAATCCCTTCTCACGAAAGAAGGTGACACTGTACAAATACACATACCAAAAGCAATTATTGAAAATACAAACAAGAAGCACATATCATACAGACTTATCAACAAGAAAACGAAGCGACCGGAGAGTTTCTCCACCCAAAAAATTGAGATTTGTCTCAAACCGATATGGCCCTTTCAAAGTCATGTTACTTGGGGACGAAAATTTGCCACGGTCCTAGTACGCTTTAAGAGCGAACAGTTAGCGAAGGAATTTTCAACACTCTCTCTCCACACAGATGACTTGGTGATGATACCGAGTTATCTTGGACAGAGAGTGACGAAGGTGACAGTAAAGAATGTCCCTTCACAAGTGGAAACCCAGTGGATAGTAGGTTCTATATGCCTCGAAATGGAGGAGGCAAATATATTAGAAATTGCTACTGCAGAGGAGAAAAACTGGGAAGGGGGAAAAAAAGTCGAAGTCCTCCTCCATATCACTGAAGAGGAGTGCCAAAAGATCCCCACACACATCCAACTGGCAAAGGACCACAAGTTATATGTAGTGGTGGAAGGAAGGCGGCCACGTTGTTATGTATGCGGCAGCGAGGCACACCTCAAGGACAGTTGCCCAACCGCCGCCAACCAAAAAAAGCAACAAGGGCAACCACCAAAACCCGGAAAAAAAACCCTACTACCAACACCACCATCAACAATCAAAACAAGAGAAACACAAGCAACACTGGCAACTGAGAAGACAACAGCATCTGCAAAAACAACAAGTGAGGAAGCAGGGGAAAAGAAAGAAAATTCCAAGACTGTTTCCCCCTCCCCCACATCACACACACCTCACACAAATAACAAGCCATCAGCACCAACAAAAACAGCAACACAACCACTCACACAAGCACACACAGACGCTCACAATTTGCCCCTACCCCCTTCCGATTCCTCAGAACCTTCGTCGGAAGATGAAAGTAATGAGGAATGGCAAATAGCCCAGAAAGGAAGGAGGAAGAGGAGCAAGAAAAGAAAAGCAAACACAAACAAAGCAGGGAGATACACAACTCCCGAAAACACTCCAGACACCAACACAAGCACACACAACTACAACACAAGCAACAAAACCCCAAAAGCAAGTACACACACAATGCTCACTGCCATCAACACAAAAAACTCAGAGTTGATGGAATACATCAACACAAAAACAAACATAACAAACGAAGACATAAAAACCAGCAACCACCCATACACAACACCGCCAGAACACATCAAAATACTACACATAACACCAACCCTGCACCACACACTAAAATCTATTTTTCCAAAGGCAGTTGGCAAATGCCAAAAATACCTGGCGAAAAAACTATATAGTGATCTCCTCGAAGAAAACCCGAAGGAGGAGACACAAAAACTCTCAAACGGTAAGTGACTCTCTTTATAAAACTTTAACACTCAAATCAAAATGATGCTCAAGATTGGTTGTGTAAATGCGCGTGGCTTGGGGTCCCCTTGGAAACAAGGGTACCTCCTAAATGACATAAAGTCACATAAACTAGAAATCATAGCCATAAGCGAGACCAGACTCCATGATACGCGGGCCCTATCGTCCATGTTTGGCAGACAGTTTAACATTTATTTTTCTCCCTGTCTGCCGAGAATGGGCGGTAGTGGCACGGCGGTACTCTTTCGCAAGAGTCTGGATCTCGAAGTAAAGACAGTATTCATAGACCCGGAGGGTAGATTGGTTGTTCTGGATGTCGATGGCAGCGATGGGTGTGCTTTTCGACTCATATCAGTATACGCACCACCTTTAACAGGTAGGCCGGATTTCTTTCGACGTCTAGAAGTATTCCTAGGAACGTCTCGTCCTTTACTTTTAGTGGGGGATTGGAATGCTACCTTGGACACGCATCTAGACTATGTTGGCAGAGATAGGAATAGACGGGGATGCAAATGCCTCAAAGACCTGCTCAGACGCTTTCAACTGTCTGACAGGTACCGACTCGATTACCCGAATGCGCCAATGTGGACATGGACAAACCGCATCGGGTCGTCGAGATCGTATCTAGATAGAATACTGTGTAGGAGAGTAGATAGAGATAGCATAGGGTGTCCACAATTTCACATAGTCAGCTACACGGATCACAAACTTGTGACGTGTACGCTAGACTTAGATAAGACACATAGGCAGGGCTCCGGTTACTGGAAACTAAACGCGTCTTTCCCGTCGAGACCAGTTTTCAGAGACCGGATTAGCACGTTAGTAAAGAGGGCTTTGACAGGAGCCATCATCAATAACAAATGGTGGTTTGCCCTCAAGAGAGCAATAAAAGCAGAAGCGGTTAGGTATAGCAAAGCACTAGCCATAGACAGAAACAGAGTAGAGGGTGAACTAGTTAAGAAGCTAGAAGAGGCAATTAGAAGTGGCATCGCATCCGACGTTTTGGCGGCGAGGTTGGCCCTTGACCAACACTTCAACGCCAAACACGAAGGGTGCGTTGTCAGGGCTAGGATGCGTGCTCTAAGAAACGAAGGTGTTGGAGCCGCACGAGAGGCCCGGGTGGCGGAGGCGCAACAGGGCAACAAAGCCACCATTCGGTCTCTGGTGGACGAACAGGGGCGCGAACTGCTCGAGCCAAGCAAAATGTGTGAGGCCTTTCAGCGGCACTTTGCTCGACTGTTTGGGACGAATGGCGAGCGAGAACGCAGGGTGGACTTCAGTGCCTACCTGCACAGCCTGCCACGACTCTCGGCAAGAGAGGCGGAGTGCTGCGAAGGTGCCATCACGGCGGCGGAAGTGAGGGACGCGATGGCGGGATGCTCGAGGGACAAATCTCCGGGTTTGGATGGTCTGCCCTACGAGCTTTACAACTGTAAGCCAGACTTGTTTGGAGACGTCTTGGTGGCGGTGTACTGCAACTGGCAGCAAAACGGGAGCATTCCCGGTTTTGTGAGTCGAGGAGCCGTAACGCTGCTGAAGAAAGATCCAAACAAGGGGGACGTCATAGATAACTTTAGGCCCATCACTCTGCTCAATGCAGACTTGAAAATTTTGGCCAAGGTGTTAGCCAAGCGGTTGGCGCTTGTCATCGAGAAACTGATCGGCAAGGCGCAAACGTGCGCGGTGCCGGGCAGGAGCATCCATGACAACCTCCATCTGATGCGCTACATCATAGAGAGGGTAGTTAAGGAACCTGGCATGGGTGGGGCCCTGATCAATTTAGATCAATCGAAAGCTTTCGATAGGGTAGACCATCAATACTTGGAGGCTGTCCTCATAGCAGCCGGCTTCGGTCCCATTTTCCGCGGCTGGATGGCTGCCTTGTACAGAGGCATCCGTTCGGTAGTTCGCGTCAATGGGCATCTATCAAGACCCTTCGACATTGCACGTTCGGTCCGTCAGGGATGCCCCCTCTCGTCGCTTCTGTACGTGTTGACTCTCGAGCCACTACTGCGGAAGCTGGCGACGCTGAGGGGCATCCCGCGAGAGTTGGGATGCGGGACGAGCGTGTCGGCATACGCGGACGACGTCACCGTCATAGTGTCTAGCCAAAAGCACATCGAGCTTGTCGGCGAGACACTGAGAGACTACGAAGCGGTAACGGGAGCGAAAATCAACCGGGATAAGTCAGTAGGCTTGCGGCTCGGCACCTGGAGAAGCAACCCCATGCCGTCAAGTAGCGCCTCCGTCGTGGGACGTTGGACTGACGGTCCGGTTGAGATGCTCGGGGTCTGGTTTGGTCCAGACCTCCAAACGGAGAAGAACTGGGACGAGATAACGAGAAGGGTGGCCACTCTAGCCCGGCAATGGGCCGAGAGGAAGCTTTCCCTGAAAGGTCGGGCGGAGGTGGCGAACACGTACATCGCGTCCGTCATCTACTACCGCCTGACCGTCGTTCCTTGTCCCGACCCTACCATCACCAAACTGGAGCGCATCCTCTTCCGCTTCTTGTGGAAAGGAAGCGTTCCGATGGTTAGGCGATCCGTTTGCTGCCAACACCCGTTAAAAGGAGGACTGGGCATGCCGTGGTTGATGATGCGCAGACACGCGCTGAGACTGCGACATCTCCGGCTCTACGTAGACAGCGGTGAACAGGTGTGGTCACCGTTTGTGCGGCGCGCTTTCCCGCAGCTCGTCTCCATGACCGAACTGCAGTCATGGATCAAGAAGAGGCCGAGGAAGGGCGAATGGCACCGCGAGTGTCGCGCTGCTCTTCGGCAACTCCAACAACCCGGGTCAACCTTGAGCGACTGCATCACAACTAACGCATTCTATAGTGGATTAGTGGAGGGAAGGTACGACGACGATCTCGGGGCGAACCTGGGCGTCGACGAGGAATACCTGACCCGCCTGTTTAAGACGACCTTCGGGCCGGGACCTATGGACAACTTCCAGAGATCCCTGGCCTGGCAGTGCTATCGAGAAGCACTACCCGTTCGGGATAAGCTCTACAGGCATGGCTCGAGAAACACGGGGCCGACCTGTCCGAGATGCCGGCAGAGCGACGAAACCGTTCTGCACGCACTCGTACAGTGTCCCACCATTTCCGAGCTGTGGGCTTACGTCGAACAACTGCTATCGCGTGTGGGACGAGTCGGTCTATCAGCCGAGTCTATCGTGAATATTGTCGCGCCTCCTTCCTTTAAACGGGAAGGAAGAGCTATTTTCATCGTACTTGTGGCTATGGCGAAAGAATGTGTATGGTGGACGCGTCTGAAAGGTCTAGAGACAAAGACTTTCCTCTCTGGGCAATCTCTCATCAACTTCTTCAAGTATCACCTGAAGAGGAAGTTGAGAGTAGAAAGGGAAGTCTTGTCTAGTGAATGCTTCAAAAAAAGATGGGTGAATGTAGCAAGGATGGCACGTGTGAACGACGGAGCCATCTTGAGCATAACCCTATGAACAAGAAAAAAAAAATAAAACAAAAAGGCAAAAGAGAGTCACTTACTGTTATAGTTTCTTCAATGAGAATATTGACCAAGGTTACCGTGGTCTTTTCCGTGGGCTTTTCCTTCCACGGCTAAACCTAAACTGTCCTCCCCTCTTTTTACACGAGAACATTACTGTGTGATACACGATCCCTATTGATCGGCCTTTCCTTTTCTTTTTTTTTCGATCCCTTTTGATCGAACTGCCCCTTTTTCCCTTCCTACGATCCCTTTTGATCGACACCACCAATTTTTTTTTTTTTTTTTTTTTTTTTTTTTTTCCTTCCTTCCCCCTCCCAAAAAGAAAAGCTCTACATTGTATTTGTCCCATCTTCGTTGAGCCCTGTGTGGCTAATAAAAGAAATGTATCTATCTATCTATCCAACTGTCTGTCTGTCTGTCTGTCTATCTATCTGTCTGTCTGTCTGTCTGTCTATCTATCTATCTGTCTATTTATCTATCTATCCATCTATCCAACTGTCTGTCTGTCTGTCTGTCTGTCTATCTATCTGTTTGTCTGTCTGTCTGTCTATCTATCTATCTGTCTATTTATCTATCTATCCATCTATCCAACTGTCTGTCTGTCTGTCTGTCTATCTATCTGTCTGTCTGTCTGTCTATCTATCTATCTGTCTATCTATCTATCTATCTATCCATCTATCCAACTGTCTGTCTGTCTGTCTGTCTATCTATCTGTCTGTCTGTCTGTCTGTCTATCTATCTATCTGTCTATCTATCTATCTATCTATCCATCTATCCAACTGTTTGTCTGTCTGTCTGCCTGTCTATCTATCTGTCTATCTATCTATCCATCTATCCAACTGTCTGTCTGTCTGTCTCTCTATCTATTTATCTATCTATCTACCTACTTACCTACCTACCTATCTATCTATCTGTCTGTCTGCCTATCTACCTACCTACCTACCTACCTACCTACCTACCTACCTACCCACCTACCTTCCCACCTATCTATCTATCTGTCTATCTGTCTGTCTATCTACCTACCTACCTACCTATCTATCTACCCACTACCTATTTATCTATCTATCTATCTATCTATCGTGGTCAATGATGCACAGACATGCGCTGAGACTGCGACACCTCCATTGTTTCATTGACGACGGTGAACAGATGTGGTCGCCGTTTGTGAGACGCGCCTTCCCGCAGCTCGTCTCTTTGACCGAACTGCAATCATGGATCAAGCAGAGATCGAGGCTGGGTGAATGGCACAGCGAGTGTCGCCAAGCTCTGGAGCAGCTCTGCCGTCCGAGTCCAGATTTGTGTAACTTCAAATCCACCAAGGCGTTCTATAGAGAACTCGTGAAGGAGAGGTCCGATGACATTTTGGGGGAGAATCTGGGCGTCGACAGAAAATACCGGACCTGCTTCTTCGTGAAGCAAACAGGAACAGCAAAAGCTGTGAATAAAAGCAGCCAGTGTGATAAATGTGGAAGAATCAGTCTTCCTCTTGCTGGTTTCTCGAACCACATGAAAAAGCATGATGCTGGGAAGCAGGTAAAGTATATCCGGCAACATGTTTCAGGTGCAACAAGCTTGAAGAGTCATTTATGAAGTGACACAAGGAAAGAGGCTCAAGAAGAAATGCTAACAGCCTAGCGTATTACAGTGAAATGTACACATACACAGATACATGCATAACATACATACATACATCTACATGTGTTTCTTATATGAACATATCTACTTATATATATATACACACACAAATGGAAGTATTTGTCCCTCCTCTTAGTCGTCGTCATCTTCTTCCTCTGCAGATCACTTGTCAAACACGATTTACGGCATCGAATCACAAGGAATCAAGCCCTGAAGTTGTTAAGACGTTCTGCTAGAAGAGCATTGGGCTTAAGTGATGTGAAAGAGTTGTGGAAGGAGCATGGCTCGGTGGTTAGAGCGTCGAGCTTACGATCGTGAGGTTGTAAGTTCGAATCCCGGACCGGGCTGCATGTTGTGTTCTTGAGCAAGACACTTTATTTCTTGTTGCTCCAGTTCACTCAACTGTAGAAATGAGTTGCGACATCACTGGTGCCAAGCTGTATTGGCCCCTTTGCCTCTCCCTTGGATAACACTGGTGGCGTGGAGAGGGGAGGCCGGTATGCATGGGCGACTGCTGGTTAAAACAATGACACATCTGAATTTTTATGAAAGAGGATTCAAAAATTGGGTTCAATGATGGCAGAAATGCATCGCTTGTGATGGGGACAGGGTCGAGTTGTACCTTTTGCATAGAGAAAGAGTCATTCAACGAACACGGCCAATCCTGATATCAGATAATATACAGGTTGGGCACACTTTTGTATTGCTTTAATGCAACTCTCATATATACATAGACATATCTACATACATATGTGTGCATGTATATGTATACGTATGTATAAATGTCTACATATACAGATACATATATACTTATATATAAAACAACCTTGGCCGGACTTATGCCTGGAAGGGTAACTTTCTAGATGCAATCCCATGGTCAGTCATGACCGAAGAGGGTTTCAGTATACACACACACACACACACACATACACACACACACACAGACATGTGTGTGCGTCTGTATATATCAACTATTCATATACATATTTATGTATATATATACATATTTGTGTGTATATATATTTGTATATATATATATATATATATATATATATATATATATGTGTGTGTGTGTGTGTGTGTGTGTGTGTGTGTATGTATGTATACACAAATATATATATAAAGAGAGAGAGAAATAGAAACAGAGAGAAAAAAGAGAGAGAGAGAGGAAGAGAAAGAGAGAGATACGTATATGTACACACACATATGTGTATGTGTGTGTGTGTGTATGTATGTATGTATGTATGTATAGGCGTGTGTGGTGCGTGTGAGTGTGTGTGTGTGTGTATTTGTATGTGTGTATGTATACGTTCGTGCATATTTATGTGCCAAGAGTTTGATCGATCCATCGATATTGCTGTCTCGCCATGAGTATTATAATTCTGGTATCGATGATGTTCAATCTCCCATCTTTGATCAGCAGATGAAGATGACGGAACGACTTTCCGGTAGGGATTCTACCATTATAACCCTATCAATCATTGCTTCTCTCTCTCTCTCTCCCTCTCTCTCTCTCTCTCTCTCTCTCTCTCTCTCTCTGTATTAGCGTGCGTGTGTGTCTATGTGTTCGCGTCAGTGTGGGAGTGTAAGCGTGGGTTTATGCGGCTGCATGCATGCGTGGTTCTCTATGAGCGTGTATGTATGTGCATATGTACCTGTATGTATGTGTGTACATTTGGATGTATGGATACGTGTGTACGTCTATATATATATATATATATATATATGTGTGTGTGTGTATCTATATGTACATATGTTGATGTGTGCATATGTATATATATATGTGTGTGTGTGTGTGTGTGTGTGTGTGTATGTATGCATGATCGTGTGTGTATATGTTTACATATAGATACATGTTAATGTTTAACGCAATCCTACAACCAATCTGCCGCAATCGCTGCTGTCATCGTTTAGCCCTCGGTCAGCCTGATAGAGCAGAACAGTGATCAAAGATGTTCCAACCATAACCACCATGCCTAAGTGTACCTAGGACTTCGTTGTCCAATTTACCTTTCATGTATTGAGACAAAAGGGTTTGGTTTGGGCAGGATTTCGCTACTACTTCCGGCTGGTTGTTCGACCAGGTAGACATAATTGTTTACTTCCTGTTCTTTAAACCGGAAGGAAGAAATGATGTGCTCCACTAAAACCTGTCCATTATAGTAAAGAAGTAAATGAATGAACGCCATGTGAGCGGGTGGGGGGGGTAAGGTTAGCGCTGAGAGTCGAGTGTAAACATGTACGTGGTCAGCTAGAAACAACAGCCTTCAAATCTCCTTCAAATCATTCCTCACAGTCTTCGAAGAGGAAGGAGACGTTTATATAGGATAAAGTATATTTAGATATATCAGAAATAAAAACCGGATGCTCCCAGCTAGAGTTTCCTTGATCATTGTTCTGTTTGCTCAGGTTAAGCCAACCTAGGGCCAAACGACAACACAGACCCTAGTTTCAATACATTACAGAAGACGGAGGAAGATTTTGGGCGTCAGACTTTGGGTGTGTACAACATAAGGTAACTCGGCAGTTGACGGCCGATTTGAAGATGACAAGGGAGGAAGTCTGCTCTGATATGCTGGAAGTGTTTGAAACCAATGGAAACGTTTTTTTCATTATCTGATAACAGGGAATATCTTTAGGGTCCAGAAACGAAGGCTCGGCCTGTAGAATGGCATCGCATTTTCCAAGGCTTAAGATGTTTGGGAGCCAGCGATTGGTACAAAAAGTTGGAATTCCCTTTTTGAGGGAAAATAACATTCTTTGGAATGTGAATGTACTGTTAAATGCGAGCGGTGAACTGAAATAAAACAAATAGCTTAGAGAAGCCATTACGAGGAAGAGGTTAAGAAAGAATCTGAAAAGGATCAATATTCACCATAAACAGTGCCTGACCACAAAAACATCTTTGGCAAAAAGAAAAAAAATTAGCCTTTTAACAAATTAAGGAGATTTGTGGAACTCCCTCCACCATACAGCCCAGATCTGGGGCACCCCAACTTCCACATTTTCAATTCAATAAAAAAAAAACGGTCTTCAGGGACAACAATTTGATGACACAAATAAAATGAAAGTAGCTGTGAATAGGAGGCTAAAACAATGGCACATCTGAATTTTTTTATGAAAGAGGATTCAAAAATTGGGTTCAATGATGGCAGAAATGCATCGCTTGTGATGGGGACAGGGTCGAGTTGTACCTTTTGCATAGAGAAAGAGTTATTCAACGAACACGGCCAATCCTGATATCAGATAATATACAGGTTGGGCACACTTTTGTATTGCTTTAATGCAACTCTCGGAAATACATAGACATATCTACATACATATGTGTGCATGTATATGTATACGTATGTATAAATGTCTACATATACAGATACATATATATATATATATATATATATGTGTGTGTGTGTGTGTGTGTGTGTGTGTGTGTGTGTGTGTGTGTGTGTGTGTGTGTGTGTGTGTGTGTGTATGTATGTATATATATGTATATATATATATATATATATATATATATATATATATATATATATATATATATATATATATATATATATATATATATATATATATATATATATATGCGCATGTGTGTGTGTGTTGCGCACGTGCGCAGGTGTGTATGTATTCGTATGTATTTATTTCTTCTTTTTTTTGTGGGGGGGGGGGGCAGAATTGGATCTCGAAGTACATACAAAGCTCTAAATAATATCATGTAAATATTGGGTTGAAAAACCCCTTTGGACAGAGAAATAGAGACATACATGCATATATGCGCGCGCGCGTGTATGTTTTCAGCATAGATTCCTGCAAGTAAATTCTTCTAACAGACTTGAAAACACTTGCTCAGTTGCCGCACGGTGGAATCGAACTCTGACTGATGAGAATGAGAAGCTGGCTTGTCAATCACACGACTCGGCTTAAACAGATTTTACGTTAACAAAGAGACTTTATCGAAATTCCTAATCGAAATCGATGCATTGACACATTTCCATGACGTCTTATATTCACAGGTCAGACCCCGAAATCCTCCGCATCTCTTTCACATCTCTTAAGCCCAAGGCTCTTCTAGCAGAACGTCTTAACAACTTCAGGGTTTGATTCCTTGTGATTCGATGCCGTAAATCGTGTTTGACAAGTGATCTGTAGAGGAAGACGATGACGATGACGACGATGACGATGGCGATGACGACTAAGAGGCGGGAGAAATACTTCCATTTGTGTTTTATAAATCTTTAAACCACAAATCAACTGAGGCATCAATAATCCATCGGAAAAGAAGAAAGTGTGTGCAAATAAGTTCATTGCACGTGGCAGGACGTTAATTCCTTCGTGACTACATTTCTAATAATATTCACCTCCAATGGATTTCAATTTGTGAATGATCAAGAATTTAGAGATATTTAGTAGAATAACCAAGTGTTTCATGTGTTTTGAGCGTAATTTAATAACAAAAAATGTGTTTCTTTTATAAAATTATGAGGGAAAGCATTTCTAGCCAGGTTAAAATCAAACGAGTTCAGAGTGAAACTTATACACTGATGCATCCTCTTCTTACTGAGATAAACCTAATCGGTTATATTAAGATGTTGGTCATTAGTTGCTGAGAATATCGAAAACATCTAAGGGAGGCTGAACGCTGCTAGAAACTCCATGTAAATGTAAATCAACCAAACACATTCTAATTTTTTTGAAATGTTTGCGTTTGTCCGCATCTTCGACGAAATTTCGACACGTTACAATCAGTTACATTTTAAAATGGATTTAGTTAAAGACAGAAAACAACATGTGTGTGTGTGTGTGTGTGTGTGTGCGTGTGTGTGTGTGTGTGTGTGTGTGTTTGTGTGTGTGTGTGTGTAAAAGAAAGCAATTAGAAATTAACTGAAAAAAAAAACATTTCGGTAAGAACAAGTTAAAAGAAAGGGTTTAAAAAATTTCAAAAACGAATTCCAAAACATATGTTTAAAAAAATGGAAAGGAAAACCACTTCATGGCCAATAAATTACAAGACTCCACAAAGTGAAAAATAGCAAAAGATGAATAATCAATTAAATTATTTCACGGAAAGTGTATAAACCATAGAAGTTAGAAGGTATGAGAGGTGAATATATTAAACACTTGATATCCGTAGGCTTACAGCCGTTTCGCAGCCTTCATCATGTAATAATAATTTCAGTGTATAATAAATTATGTTTATATGTCTGCGTTAATATGCATATTATACATTATACAATACAATTGTATATTTGCAAATCAATGCAGATATAGAAGGTTAGTTTATCAGATCACCAGAACATCATGGTTTTCCTTTAAACATCCAATGTATGGAAGACAGATACTTGATACAATTAGCTTGGTATGGCCATTAAATAATAAAAATAAATAATCAAGATGATGGTTGTGAGGAAGGTTTCTTTGGAATTTGAATTCCTTTCCTAAACATTCTTACCATACAGCCACATACATATACGAGGTGATATCAAAAAGTTCCTGGACTAGTTATGTCGCGCGCCAACAGATGACAGTACACGGTTGCGTGCGCAGTGACAGTTAGCAGTGACCTTCAAGAGGCAGTGTTCCGAGTAACATTGCTATGATTACTTCGCAAGTTGTGAAACTTCTGTTTTTGTGATCACGTGCTGCAGTAGTCTGCAGTTTTTGTCATGAACAAGAAGTTGAAATAAAGAGCCAACTTGGGATGTCTGCTACAGAGACATTGCGCATGCTTCGGCAAGATTGCGGCAGCGACGATGCAATGGGTCGTACACAATGTTTCGAGTGACATGGACGCTTTAAAGGCGGAAGAATGTCCCTGGATGACGATGAGTGATCTGGAAGACCTGCCACGAGCGTCACTCCCGGAAATGCGGAGAAATTTCATCAGTTTGTGCATGAGGATCGTTGGAGGACAATCAACGGCATTTCTGATGTCGTTGACCAGTCCTATGGGTCCGTGCAGGCAATCCTAACGTCTGAATTGAACATGCGGCGTGTCTCTGTCAAGTTTGACCCTCGCCTGCTGACCACTGGATATTGTGTCTTCCGGGGGTTTGCACTGTTTGTCAAGTCACGCAACAAGGACCTCAGACAGACAGTACTTTACGCAAAATGCCTGCAGTTCCAAGTAATGCCGACTTTTGCAATACACCTAGATTGTAGGGTATTTCTAAGGTTTTCAGATGTTTTTTCAGGTTGGGTGGTATTGAACCCAATGATCCGATGACAATAGGGATAACATTAATAATGATAATGACATCCCTATAGCCATAAAGGTTTTCATTATTATTATTATTATTATTATTATTATTATTATTATTATTATTATTATTATTATTATTATTATTATTATTATTGCCTTTGCACAGCTTCTAACGCTGGAGATGTACTACGGTGTCAGCTGTTCACTACCAGTGAACTAAGGTAACACTCCTTATTTTTCGAGCACCTTCCGGCGTATTCGAGCGGTTCCAAGCAGTGCTGTTTTCTGCAAGTGCTCCATCCTTATTGCAGCCCCTATTTGTTCCATGTGCTTCTCGAGATTTTTGCTCACTATTCCCAGGGTTCCGACAATTATTGGTACTACTGCTATCTATTTCACCGACCACAACTGCTTAACTTCCCAAGCTAACCTGTCATATCTCTCGACTTTTCTTTCTTCCTTATCGCATACCTTGTTGTCAGCCGGGCATGTTATATCTATGATCCAGCATAGTTTGCTTTCTTTCTCAATTAAGACTATGTATGGCTTCCTATTCTCTATCTCATGGTTGCACTGGATCATAAAATCCCACAGGATCTTTGCATTTCTATTTTCGCCAATGCCTTCAGTTTTGTTGTCGTACCTATTTTTTGCTCTGTCAAGTCCATACTTATTGCAAAGTGTCCAATGAATAAGCCTGGCTATATTGTTGTGGCATCTCTTATATTCTTTCTGGGCTAGTGGCGTACATTGGCTGGTAATATGCCATACGGTTTCACCATTTTGTCCACATATTCTGCACTTATCACTTTCTGCTGTGTTGTCTATTCTTCCTTGTTGTTGTTGTTGTTGTTGTTGTTGTTGTTGTTGTTGTTGTTGTTGTTGTTGTTGTTGTTGTTGTTGTTGTTGTTGTTGTTGTTGTTGTTGTTGTTGTTGTTGTTGTTAATAAGGCGGAGATCTCGGTATTATTTTACTGTTCTGTTAGTGATTAAACTTTGTTTTCGCTGCTGTTTTGAGATTAAGGCTACCATAGCTGTGCCGTGATTGGGTGAATTATCTCTGTGTGTGAAGCATGTTTGAGACTGACATAATTCCAATGTGTTTTTTAACGAAGAAGATAAAACAGTGTAAAGAATGATTATAATCGCTGAACGTGGATCAGTTTAGGATTTAGATTTGTGTTAAGTGGAATTATAAAGGTCAACGGTTTCCCCCTTGAGTCAGAAGGGCAGATTTACAGAAAGACTATCTACGGAAGACAATAGTATAATAAATGTGAAAGACCGTTGCATATCCCTTAAATTTTTTTATAAGTATGGAAAACTATAATACAATAAACGTTAAAAGCAGTTGCGATTCCTTTCACGAACCCGTTAAAATCTTATTAGATGTTTGCATTAATTTAACCAAATTAATCAAAGCTGTATTATTAACCAATCAGAATTGTGATTAGAGACTATGTCAGTTTGATATTGACCTAAACACACAGACATACAATAAATAAAGAAACGAACAACTGGCAGACAACAGGAAATGATAACATCCCAAAATTGTGATAGAAATATTTAATAATCAGGCATGAATTATTTAATAACAGACTGAAAGAAACGGAAATAGCGGCGGGGTGGCTTACGGGAGGTGGGGGAGTACTAAGCGATGAGATTCATTTGTCAGAATATGGTGAGGTTAGGAAAAGTTAACAAAAATCACCAATTTATAAATATTCGACAGATTGATAGAATAATACTAAAATATAACATATAACTGTTACCCTCTCTCTCTCTCTCTCTCTCTCTCTCTCTCCAATCTTTGAGTCTCTTATAGGCAAACAGTAATAGAATAATTATTATTTCATGATATCATCAGAGTATCATATTGGGCGACATGTCAGACGACATGTTGGGAGAGCTGATCATCCAGTTAATGTAATCAACTTTGTTTGTAGGGATTCGATATTTGGTGCAGTTTTTTCTCGTCTGCGCTCATGTTGGTTCCCGAGGATTTTAAATACTATTTCGTGCAAGTGGGGGGTTAGGTAGGAAGAGTCTTGATTCTTGATGGTTCACTAAACATTTCGTTATCGTTTGGTTGTGTTGGTCTGATGCATGTTGTTGGATTGGTGTTAGTTCCACTGGCTCATTGGATGTGAAACAATTCCATCCTGTCTTCTGGCTTACCACCTGAAGCAGTGCATCAATTGAGGCATAGTTTTATAGTGGTAGCGACCCACGAGGGAATCAATGCGCTAAAATAACAGGCCACTGTGATATCCGGCGAAGATCTTGCTTGACGGAATGGTTTCCCATGTAGTATTGATTTAATGTTAGAATTTCCACAGTTCTGTGCTATTCTTCGATTCCTTTTGGTGCATATAATCATGTGGTGGTATTGTATAAATGGTTCTTCGAATGGAACGGGTTTTATAAACACAAAGACATCTTGATCAAGGCTTTTCTTGATTTCATCCTGAGTGGAATCGGTACCTGGTTGTGATGAGTTCCTGGTTCAACCGCACCATTTATTAAGAGTCTCGTTCGTTGGCTTTCCATGAAGGAAAGTGGTGAGAAGTTTCATTTCCAAATCTGTTAAATGTAATTGGTTGATTGATATAAGTTATTATTGCAATTGAAAGGTTAAATGTTGGAATCTTGGTGAAGTGGGGGTGGGTGAGGTGGGGGAGTGGGGTGGGTGGGTGGGTGTGGGGGTGGGGGTGGGGGTGGGGGAGTTTGGAACAATTGTCGGAATTTGTGGTGGGCGTTTGTATTTTCCCTACCGACTGTTCGGAAACTTTCCTCGGCAACAATCATCTCTCCCTCGTCACAAAAGGATGGAGCGGTGCTGTTAATCGTTACAGTGGAAGGACAGAAAGCCTACTCGTTTGTGTTTCTAGGACTGGACCCTAGGTGACCACCGCCGCAACATCAGGAGTGGCCTTGAAAATGGAACCTGCTGATCCTGTTGTTACCTTGGCTGCTCTTCGCTTCCTTCTTTTCGCTTTCGTTTTCTCAGCTTTTTCGGTTCTACGGGGTAAGCGGCCTTCAAGTAGCTTTTACTATCACGTGTATAACGACGAAGCCTTTTTCCCTGTACCATCAAGCTTCCATCTGAGCACAGCTCTGATATGACTTGTTGGCCTTTGAAGATCATTAGAATTTCTAAATCTAACCTGACCCTTCTTTATAGCATGCTGCCTCTTGTCCCCCCCGCCTGTGCTAACCCCCGGTCCATAATGGATACAAACTCTCGACCAACCACGGGATGGTGGATAAGTGTATGGATGCAAATATGACCAACTCTTTCAGCTTATGTTTTGCTCTAAAAGAACCGCATACAGACCCGTAAGATTATCAATCAGAAGGGATTTCTCATGATATTTCTTGAGCTACTTCGATTTGTAACTTTGACGAAAGGTGGAAACAGCCGCCATCCTTTCTAAAACACTGGTATTTTTCTTTCTCATTCTTTATCTTGGATTAAATTCTGAGGCAAAGAGGTTTCGTTTGTTTTTACAAAATTCTTCCAGTCAATGTTTCCCTCTAAGAATTTTATCAAGTCTAAATATTCTGTGACAAAACAGATAAAATTGGCTTCTTTCACGCTGCTACTCTGTTTCTTGACTAAATATATTAAATATAATTTTGTTTATATAACATCTAAATACAAGGAAGCAGGAAGAAAGAGAGATAAGAAATGAAAAGAAAGAAAAGGGAAAAAACTTGGTGGAGAGGCTGCTTCGTCAAGTGTCGCTGATCATTGTCGGCGGCAACGGGACACCATCGCTCCCTCTAACATATTTGTCGATATCTTTTACTTATTTTAGCCATTGGACTGTAGCCATGTTGGGGCACCGCCTTCAAAGTTTTAGTAAAACAGATCGATCGCAGTTGTTTTTTTAAGGCACTCGAATCTTTGACGAATCGCTACGTTGTGGTGGGGGGGGGGACATAAACCAACCAATACCTATTGTTTAGTGGTGGGGGGAGGTGAATAAACACAAACTCAAACACACACACACACATGTACGTGTCTGTGTTTGCATCTATGTATACGACGGGCTTCCTCACAGTTTTCGTCCAGCAATTTCGCTTACGAGGCATGCCTCCGCCTACGTGCACCTGTCGTCGTCGTATTCACTCATTCTGTTATTCTTATTCTGTTAAATAATCGTTAAATAATTCTTATTCTCGTTCCAGTCGCCGTTCATTGCTTCACACAATTTCTTTAAGTTTTGTTGTTTTTTTTGCATGCTTTGATGCTTTGTTTTAGTGTTTTACGTACTGTTGTTTTATTATCATGTTCTGCGGTGGGGGGTATGGTATGTGGTGTGTGTGCGTGTGTGTGGTGTGGTAAGTGTGTGTGTGTGTGTGTGTGTGTGTGTGTGTGTGTGTGTGTGGTGTAGTGTGGTGTGTATGTCTATGTCTGTAGTATCTGGTGTATGTGTGCGTGTGTGTTTGTGTGTGGTGTGTGATGTCGTGTGTACGGTATGTATGTGTGTAGTATGTGCTGTGTGTGTCTGTGTGTGTGTGTGGTGTGTGTGATATGTGGTGTGAGTGGTGTGTGTATGTGGTGTGGTGTGTGTGCGTGTGTGTGTGTAGTATGTGGTGTGTGTGTGTGTAGTAGTATGTGGTGTGTGTGTGTGTGTGTGTGTGTGTGTGTGTGTGTGACGTCTTTCGTAGACATTTTGACATGGAATGTTGTCACGACGTGGAAGTAAATCCAAAGTCTATGAAGACAGACCCTTCCTTGAACAGTTGGGTCGTCCTTGACAAAACCCGGCAACTCAGCCCCGCCATCGGGACATACTCAATGAGGAAGCGGGTGTTTCCATTTCCTCTGCAGGACTGAAAAAAAAACTTGTCAGAGGGCGAAAGGATTCAAATTCAAAAAAGAAAAATGCTTTGACCTGAGACATGGAAGTATTTAGCAGAGAAACAGGCTCTGAGCATAAACGCTATCCAATTGTATATAGAATTTCAATTCCATCTCAACTGAATCTCTACTCTTTAGAACTGTAGCAGAAATGGCGAAAGAGAAACACATTTGGTAAGGGAATGTAGTGAAGTATTTGAGGAAGAAATTATGGTAATTTCGGAGGAATCAGCTTTTGGGAATTACGTGGAGAAAGTATAAATGAGAATGTTCAGAGAATTAGTATGAATACCAAAGTCTCAAGTATAATGGAATCTAAAGACATGGAAATACTGCGGATTTTGACCGTTTAATTAGACTAAAAAGTGGAGAGGGAACTAACAGATACCGCTTGATTTACTAGAAATAACAGCCAGTCAAACCTCCCTCAAATCATTTCACCTACTTTTTCATACAAAGGAAGGATACATTGGACAATGTTGTCTCAGATATACGAAGAGACCGGAGGATCAAGGCTGGACTGGCTTTAATGATAGGTCTGCCTGATGAGGACTAACCTAGAGTTAAAGAACAATTAAAAGAGAAG